>NC_056743.1:1127732193-1127740457 GCF_019279795.1 Protopterus annectens
CTAACTGTGCCTGGTTTGAAACCTGCAGATCACCCATAAATTGCAAAAAATCTTTAGTATCCCTAATCCTAGATCTGATCAGGGGTAATAAAGGTTTCAACCTAAATTCCAGGTATTCAGACAGGGGTTCAATTAATGAGCCCCTGCCCTCCACTTATGGGCCTACCTGGGGGTCATGCAAAGTTTTTTGGATCTTGGGAACTAAATACAAATACTGAGAAGCTGGTAAATCTACTATTGATTGTGTAACCAAATTGGAAGATACAACACCCTGTTCCCTAACTTTAGATAAAAATGTGCCTATTACTATCTTGAACCCTAAAGTTGGATCCGCAGGTAATGGGCAATAGGAAACCTGGTCATTAAGCCTTTTAAAAGCTTCCATTTCATATTGTAATTTATCCCAAATAACCACAGCACCACCTTTATCAGCCCCTACCACAACTATATTAGGGTCATTGATGAGGGATTTTAAAGCATGACATTCATCTAATGTGAGGTTGTCTGAAAAAGAACAAAAAATCTGAGCCTGATTAGTTTGTAGTTCCTGTATAACAAGCTGTTCAAAAGTGTTAACAGTACTACAATAAGGTGGTTGAAAATCAGACTTTCTAAAATGAAAAGAACCCCTATCCCCAACTTGCATATCTGCATGTTGATGAGCAAAAAAATACTTTAAATTCAGATTTATGCAAAAGTTCTTAACATCTTTTATTGCATCAAAATGTGACAAATAAAATGAAGGCACATATTCCAAACCTCTGTTTAGTAGTTTCAATTCACTTTCTGAAAAGGCATACTGAGTAAGATTAATGACCAACTGGTTAACATCATTCACATCATTGCTATCATTTACAGACCCCGATAGAACTAAGTCTGCTGGGCCTGAGGTCTGGCCCAAAATAACTGCTCCATTTCTTCGTTTATTATGTTTACGGCCTCCCCTCCTAAAGGGGCTTTAGATCTTTTAGGGATCGGTGAAATATACACATCTAAATCCCCTAACACAGTCTCCGTGTCAGTATTGGAAAAACTAGAGTAGATTTCCGAGGTACTAGATGTATTATTAGGTGTACGAAGAATAGATCTAACCCTCTTTTGTTTAGGTCTATTCATGTTCTTATCTTCGAAATGTACACCTCTTTTCTGTTTTTTCCATGTAAACTCATATCGTTTTTAAAATCATTGATGTCTCGCTGATACTTTCTCATTTTTTGCCTATATATATATATATATATATATATATATATATATATATATATATATATATATATATGGGTCCACTATGTAATCCCGAAATACTGAAATCCCGAATTTCAGTATTTTGAAATTACATAGCCAAAAACACAACTGCAATACAAAATCCCAAAACCCCATAACTGCAAAATTTAAAATCCCGAACATATTCTACACATACAGCACACACATACACACAACTTCCCCCCACAATCAAGTATAAAATACTACACTACATTTATATATATATATATATATATATATATATATATATATATATATATATATATATGGGTCCACTATGTAATCCCGAAATACTGAAATCCCGAATTTCAGTATTTTGAAATTACATAGCCAAAAACACAACTGCAATACAAAATCCCAAAACCCCATAACTGCAAAATTTAAAATCCCGAACATATTCTACACATACAGCACACACATACACACAACTTCTCCCCACAATCAAGTATATAATACTACACTACATTTAAGCAGGGGGGCAAGCCCCCCTGCACCCCCACACCCCCTACTTAAATATTCTAACTCCGAGATCACACAGACACACAAAGGAAACACACCCACACATTTTACAGTCCCCCCCCCACACACACACACACACACATATCACAGTCACAACACTCAATAAAGCCCCTAAGCAACACACTTACTCATACATACTTACCTAAACTTCCACTCATCCATTCACACATCACACCAGCAAAAGCCCTAATTCAACATCTCTGTGCTTCGGGATTTTGAATTTCGCGCTTCTGCTGTTTTGGAATTTTGTGTTTTCAGCTATGTAATTTCGAAATACTGAAATTTGGGATTCCAGTATTTCAAGATTGCATAGTGGAGCCAGATATATACATATATAAATATATATATATATATATATATATATATATATATATATATATATATATATATAAAATTGAACTATGGCAAAAATACACAAAACTAAATAAAAATAAAAACTCCTGTTAGGTGGTATTAAGAAACTGAACAGACCATTTAGCACTTTAATTCTCAAAAATGAATATCAGAACTTCTTCAGAATACATAAATGTTTAAAAAAATCAACATATATAAAGCACCGCATCCAATCAAAATCTATCTACATCTATATATATATATATATATATATATATATATATATATATATATATATATATATATATATATATATATATAGGTGTGTGTGTGCATATATGTGTGTGTGTATGTAATATATATATATATATATATATATATATATATATATATATATATATATATATATATATATATATAAAACCTTGAACCATGACAAAAATACACAAAACTAAATAAAAGTAAAAACTCCTGTTAGATAGTATAAAGAAACTGAACAGACCACTAAAAGTTTTGCACTTTCATTCTTAAAAACGAATATCAAAACTTCTTCAGAATACACAAATGTTTAAAAATTTAACATATATAAAACACCATACTCAGTCAATATCTATCTATCTATTTATATATATATATACATACCTCATGTCCTACCTATTCAATTTTAAAATACACCTTATATTCAGGTTTTTGTTAAAGCCAGGAAATGTGTAGCCTTCAATAAAAAGAGTTTGACTTCAGGGACAATTACTGCTAATAATTATGGGGTGAATGAACAGATTGCTCAACCTGTACTGTCTATTTCTGATGGTGCTGTATTTAATTTGGAAGATTTTCCACCACTTACTGTTAACTGTAATACAAACAATGCTAAGCATAACACTACTGGTTCGACTTCTGATATTATTGCAACATCTTCTGCAGTTACCATCAAGAACACAGAGGAGCAAGCTTTGTCCAGTCAGCATTCTATGGAAGATTTTTTTATCATCACCATGGGAAAATGGAAGGAGAAACAATCGATCAGCTTGAGGACATTGAAGAGGCAGAGGACATGGGAGGGGAGAGAGCAGAGATGATAAATGAAAATTTGGCTTCAAATTGTTCTGTATTTAATTTGACAGCACAAAGGGCTAATGTAACTGATGTTTTATTGGACATTAAGTTGTTCACCAGAAAGCTTAATTTGAAATATATTATGAACAATGCAAATTTAACTGAGATTGATGTATTAAAAAGGAAAAGTACATTTAATCTTGTATTAAATAATACACTAAATATATTTTCAAAAATTTGTGAAAGGGATTTGAGAGAACTGTTGGCTAACAAGCCTATTCATGAAATATTTAGCCTTAATGAGTTAGAAAGTAAAGCCTTAACTGAAATTTGTAACAATAAGGAATTAAGGGCAATGAAATCAGTTAAAGGTACTGGGATAGTTGTCATGAAACAAAATGTGTATGTAGAAAATATTGAAACAGTTTTAGATTGTAATGAAAGTTATCAAGTAGTTATAGCTAATGTTTTTAGCAGATTGAAATATATTGATTTTGCTTGATAAAACTGCTACAACACGGAAGTATTAATTTACAAGAATACAATCATGTGATAGTGGAGAATCCCAGTTTGGGTAAGTTATTCGGAATTCTGAAGAGACATAAAAATCAGACCAATCCCCCTATTAGGCTTATTGCATCCTTGAAAATGACTAAAACAGAGTACATCTGTCAGTATCTTAATTTCCTTTCAAACCCAGTCATTCAGGCTTCCAAGTTCTATTTGAAACTCTTGGGTTTTTCTAAATGAACTTTTTGCACATATAGTGTTGGAATGGGACCAGCTGTTAGTAACGCTTGATATTAAGTCCCTTTACACAATTATCCCACATGATGAAGTGATAGAATTTGTTAAAAGTTGTCTTTTGAAGTACACTTTTTTTGGACAATCTCAGGGTTAAAACTATTTGTGAATTAATTAAAGGTTTGTTAAAAATAATTTTTTTGCTTTTAATGACAAGATAAACCATCAGGAATGTGCATTAGCAATAGGGGCAAAGATGGCCTCCACTTATGATAATCTCATCCTAAACACTTGCGAAATGGATAAGTTGGTAGACTTAAAAGGCTTTGACAAAGTTTGTCTATATAAATGTTTTATAGATGACATTTTCTTTGTCTGGCAGGGGACCAAAGTCAAGTTGGAAGAGCTTTTAAGTAATTTAAAATCCATTATAAGTTTCCTGAAGTTTACTATTTCAGGAATGGGGTGTAAAGTGCAGTTGTTGGATGTCAATTTGGTATTAGATAAAAAGAACTTAGGCTTTCATTCAAAGTTCCACATGAAGAAGACATTTAGAAATAACTATCTTGATGTTTTTAGTCAACATCCAAGCTTGATAAAGCAAAATATTGTAAAAGGTCAATATATTGATTTAAATATGATTAGTAGAGATGATGAGGTCCTTTTTACTGAATGTGAATTCCATAAAACACTATTTGGAACAGCATTATACAATGGAATTAATAAATCACTTTTTTGATAGAAGTAAGTCAGGATAGGTGTATTAAGTATCAACCTATTTTTGAGGCTTTCAAGTTAAACTTCAAATCGAAAATTCATCCAGATTTCCCCTACCTATTTCTTTAGATAGTTATGGTATTAAAAATATTATTGAAAGGAATCAGGTTATTATTCAAGGGAACCAAGAATTGGTAAAACAATTAGGGTGTTAAACCTTTCTTTTGTTATAAAAGAACCCATCCCTTAAAGAATATTTTGAGTCTACTGAAAGTACCAAAATTTGTCCAAGAATAATTCAACAGGCATGTTTAAGTGTGGCTAACTGCATTTGTTGCAAATATATACATGTTTTTAAATAATTAGAGTTAAATTTTATACAATGTTAATATGAAAGACTTTTATAATTGTCCAACAAATAATGTGGTATATTTGGGATTGTGTTCCAGTTGTGGGGCATATTATGTAGGGAAAAACACAAGAAGGTTAAGTGGTAAGATAAAATAATATCATTAGGCAATTAAGAATAAAGACTTAAGAAATTCACTGCCCAGACATAGTATTAATTGTTTAAATTTTAAGGATTTTACATTTCTGGTGTTGGAAAGGTTTATAAGCTTTATTGGTTATGTGAATTTATTACTCAAAGTTCAGGAGCTGAGGTGGCTGGCACACTTCCAGGCCTTAAGAAAAACATGAATATAAGTTGTGTTTTAAAAATGGAATAGGTAGGAAGCGATGTAATCGATGATGTAATTAGTAATTTTAAATTAGCTGTGGTGTTTTATATATGTTGAGTTTTTAAACATTTGTGTATTCTGACAAAGTTCTGATATTCTGTCCAAGGTGGAAACTCAATTCTGCACGCTCCTTATATATCGTGAAAAAATCCGCTGGAACCCAAATATAAACTTGGAAACAGTTTATTCACAAAAACACAACACGTAGCAAACAACCAGGGTTAAGCGCTTTCATCTAACAATTAGACTTCCTCAGAACCCTGAATACAAAGACCAAGTCATTTAAATACCGTAATTAGTGATTTAGGCGCCAAAAGTTTTAAAAAGACATACAAATGTTAAAAACTTGACCAAGAATGAACATTAGTACAAAAATAAAATGTATATACAAAGGAAATAAAAATGTATATATGTATATATATGTAAAATATGTAAAATATATAAAATATGTAGGAAAGGTCTAGTTATATAAACTTGTATAAATGTCTAATAATACAGAAAGGGCTTAATACTGATAAAGTCATTGACTCCCGGGTAACAGGTGGCGTTAGTCCTAAACTGCCAACAAGCCTCTTTCTGGCCAATTCCACCTTCAATTCCCCCGTGGAGAAATGTCTACCCTGTCGATGATAAAAAACTTAAAACAATGGGTGGTGTCATGTAAAGCGTGGTGGGCTAAAGCATTTTAAGATCACCCTTCTTGATTTTATATAAGTGTTCAATGCGTTTTCTGAAGAACCTCTCGGTCTTACCGATGTAAAACGCTGGACATTCGAACACAAAGCCAAATAAACTACCTTAGAAGTCTGACAATTCCACCCATACTCTTAACTAATGTTTATTAATTCCAATCTAACCCCATTACTTTCAAGGATAGAAGAACACTGACCACAATGCCCACATTTCTTTGTAATACCTTTACTAAATCTTGATGTCTTTTTAAACTCAAGTAAACTCTTAATGTTGGGACCTGTTCTGTACACAAAACTCGGTTGATTACCTAACAAATCTACAATCGGTCAGATTGTAAGATTTTCCAACAATCAAAAATAATATTTTTAATAATTTGTACATGTGGTGAAAAAGTCAAAACACAAACTTTGGAAGTTTGTGTTGAAGGGGAAGAACAATTCTTTCTAAACGAATCCCCCTTTCCCAAAATAGGGAAAATTTTTTACCCCATTCTTGGGTGACATAACTAATAACTTCACCCAACATATAGTCCGGATACCCCCTGTCCAAGAACATAGATCGAATAAGTTCCATTTCCTTAATCATACCAGATTTGGTAGAGGACATACGTGCGGCCCTGACACATTGCCCTTTAAAAATGTTCCTAAAGGTGTACAAAGGTTTACAACAGATACCTGGACGATTTATTTATTTTATGGAAAGGGTCAGTCACTGAGATTTCTGATTTTATGGACTACATTAATCAGTCTACGAAGTTCTTACGGTTTACACATCAGGTTTCAACTTCAGGGATTGCTTACTTGGACACTTTTATTAGTCATACAGAGTACGGTTTTGAATCCAGAATATACCGTAAGGAAACTTTTTCGAATAACTATCTTCATTTTTCAAGTGACCATCCCAGGTACACCTTTAGGAACATTTTTAAAGGGCAATGTGTCAGGGCCCATTTATGTCCTCTACCAAATCTGGTATGATTAAGGAAATGGAACTTATTCGATCTATGTTCTTGGACAGGGGGTATCCGGACTATATGTTGGGTGAAGTTATTAGTTATGTCACCCAAGAATGGGGTAAAAAATTTTTCCCTATTTTGGGAAAGGGGGGATCTGTTTAGAAAGAATTGTTCTTCCCCTTCAACACAAACTTCCAAAGTTTGTGTTTTGACTTTTTCACCACATGTACAAATTATTAAAAATATTATTTTTGATTGTTGGAAAATCTTACAATCTGACAACGATTGTATAGATTTGTTAGGTAATCAACCGAGTTTTGTGTACAGAACAGGTCCCAACATTAAGAGTTTACTTGAGTTTAAAAAAGACATCAAGATTTAGTAAAGGTATTACAAAGAAATGTGGGCATTGTGGTCAGTGTTCTTCTATCCTGAAAGTAATGGGGTTAGATTGGATAATTTTAATAAAACATTAGTTAAGAGTATGGGTGGAATTGTCAGACTTCTAAGGTAGTTTATTTGGCTTTGTGTTCGGAATGTCCAGCTTTACATCGGTAAGACTGAGAGGTTCTTCAGAAAACGATTTACTTAACACTTATATAAAATCAAGAAGGGTGATCTTAAAAATGCTTTAGCCCACCACGCTTCCTTACATGACACCACCCATTGTTTTAAGTTTTTATCATCGATAGGGTGACATTTCTCCACGGGGGGAATTGGAAGGTGGAATTGGCTGAAAAGAGGCTTGTTGGCAGTTTAGGACTAAGCCACCTGTTACCCGGGAGTCAATGACTTTATCAGTATTAAGCCCTTCTGTATTATTAGACATTTATACAAGTTTATATAACTAGACCTTTCCTACATATTTTATATATTTTACATATTTTACATATATATACATATATACACATTTTTATTTCCTTTTGTATATACATTTTATTTTTGTACTAATGTTCATTCTTGGTCAAGTTTTTAACATTTGTATGTCTTTTTAAAACTTTGGCCTAAATCACTCAATTACGGTATTTAAATGACTTGGTCTTTGTATTCAGGGTTCTGAGGAAGTCTAATTGTTAGATGAAAGCGCTTTAACCCTGGTTGTTTGCCAAGTGTTTTTGTGAATAAACTGTTTCCAAGTTTATATTTGGGTTCCAGCGGATTTTTCACCTATATATAATGCGCAGAAATTGAGTTTCCACCTTGGACAGCGTGTTGGTTCATTTGTTGGGTTTTCCAAAGATTTTTTT
>NC_056743.1:1128040957-1128200647 GCF_019279795.1 Protopterus annectens
AAACAGACTATTTCAAAATGGTTGTCTCATGCTGTTACTTTTTGTTATACAACAAAATAATTCCAGTCAGGGACAAGACTCACTCTTCTAGGGCCTTGACTTTATTTGTGGCTATTTGGAAAGGGTTGGATGCTAGAAGTATTCTAGAAGCAGCAACTCATTCCTGTGTGCAAACTTTTAGAAAGCACTGTAAACTAGATGACTTCTCCAGCTTTGACCGGCTTTGCTAGGACTATTCTCCAGGGGCTCCTAGACCCTCAACCCTCCTCCCCTTAGGTTATGCTATGGTGCAGCAGTGATCAGATGATAGTACAGTTATATGAGCAAATTTGCCATAACAGTAGACATTTGAATTATCATTGCTGCATTAGTCATTCCATCCCTCCATTCTCCATAATTTTTCTATGTTTTGTATGCCAGGGTGTGGACTTTTATTGTTATGTCCTAGCTTTGTCCTCTCAGGACTTTAACCTCCCTCTATCTTTTGGCATGACATTTCTGAAAGGTTTGGTGCCTAAACCTGACTTTTAATCAGCTTAGCTCAAGATTACTAATGGTGTGGGTTCATGGATGGTGCCTTGAAAGCTGGCTGGCTATTGTATCCCGTGTAGGATACAGCTCATATAGCTATGGCTCCTGCAGCAGTGATCATTCGAACATATACTGCTAGTGTAAGTTTACTTACACAAATGTACTTCTTTCCTATGTCCTTTTCAAATGCCCTATTATAGAACTTACAGTAATGAAAACAGGTTTACATTTTTGTCCAAGGCTCATATTGTTCTCAGTTGGTGCCAAAACCAAGTGCTTTTTTCAAAAGTCAACTCCCTTTATACTATAGTAAATTAAGTCATTCCACTGACTGAAATGTGTTCATATTTGACTTTACTACAGCTTTCCATTTTTTAATAGATCAGCATACTAAACAGAATATGAAAATGATTTTGTTACTATAAAGTATAACATTTAATAAACAGAAAAAGATGTCAAACTAATGGTAGTTAGTGATAGTACAGGAATATAGTAAAATGAGAAGAGAGAAAATTACTTCACTATTTGAAATGCTACAGAGCAGTAACTGTAACTTTCATAGAGCTTCTTAGTGATGGAATATTTACACTTTTGTATAAATCTTTGTAGAAAATTCAGCAGTATTTATAACTTTCCATGACTTAAACTTGACAATTATTCTCTTTATATCTTCCTCTGTTGTGTGTCTTGACAGATTAGTAGTTTTTCAATGTTTGAGGCACACAGTTGGCCTGCAGGTTATGTCTCATGCATTGTGTTGATCTATTTTTTTTGCAGTAACACAATAATGTTCTTCATAGTAAACTAATGAAGCTGCTTCTATACGTCTCACCTACTTTCTGTTTTCCTGGACTTGTGTTTCTTTTTAAACTTTTGGTTATTTATAACAATTGCTATAGGCGGCTACGTTTTTATTGTTATCAGATTTAAAAGTGGGATTTCTGAGGCCAGTGATAAACATGCTGAGTGCTTATCTGCCATGTAAGGACAGCTGTGGTAACTTGTGATCAAAAGACAGTGTCACTGGAGTTTACTTTTACAGGACAGCTATTAATCCCTGTTTCCAGAGCATAAAATCTTCTCATCGAGAGAAGGAGTATGCAACTATCCCCTCTGTTAATGCAAACAGCTCTGCACTGTTCATGAAGGAAGCAGTTATCTTTCTGCATGCTTTAGCTGTGTGTATACCCCAAGTGAACCTGACATGCAAGTAGTTTAGAGGACATCTTCAGTAAGCAGTCTAAATGAAAGCTGTCACTCACCCATCTTATTTGCTCCTCCATTTGGGTATTGTTTCTATGGAAGTATGTACATAAATATTTAACTTCAGTGCCATATAGGATTTCTACACATCTGCAACATTGTGTTAAAGAATTGCATAATGAGCAAGCTTTATAACTTCCTGTGTTGTTCAAAGCATGACTCATGCAGCAAGAACAACATAGATTAGCATTATTTGTCCTCTGTGTATGTGTGTGCATGTGTCTGTGTCTGGAGAGGGGGTGCATAGCACACATCAAAGTTATTGGGAGTGTTGGGCTGCTAAACATCAGAGGAATGATGTAACTCACTATGAAGCACTTAGGGTTGGTAGGTCTACTGCATTCTACTTTTAGGAGAGTTGTCACATATGAGCAGGGTTGATTGAGGTGCTGTGTAGCACATGAGGGAGGATGTTTGTCATGCAAGCCTTGTGTTGTGTTTGAATACCTGTCTGCACATGGGAGTGGCCAGCACAGACATCCCTTCCAGGTAATGAAGGCTGCAGTTAGCTGGATATCTTCTACTGTGTTTTATAGCACATAACATTGTCTCCTGCAATGTCGCTAGAGTTTATTTACAAATCCCATTCTGTTTCATTTTTCACACTTTTGTTGCCTTTTTACTACTGAGCCATGCTGATGCAATACTAAGTAGGGTTTGTTGCCAGCTTCTTTGTTGTGGCTGACGTTTATTTATTTACAGTTGACCCAGAGTTTGGAATGAACAGTTTTATGTTCTAGAACTAGGAACTCAGCCATTTTCATTGTGATGCAACTGAGTGACAGAATTAACTAAGCTGTTATGGAGTGAATGGGAATTGAACACCACCAAAATGAATGGAGAAATGCTTACTTTAAAAGTAATAAGGGTACAGTTTAGAAACTGTTCATTGGAGTTGCTCAGTAGCAATGACTGAGCATTTATCCTTAACCTTAAATCAAGCAACAGCCAAACATGATTAGTTAACAAGGTTCTATGCTAATCTAAAGCAGGACTTAGTGCAGTCGTCTCTCACTTACTGTACTTTTGCTCCAAGCAACTTGACTTATGACATCACACTTAGGGGTGCGACCGGAAGATGAGATCAGCATATGGCCAGATAAGGATCACTACTTCAAATCATGTGACTGCATTCCTAAACACAGAGCAACAGTAGCACAATGCCCAGAAGGTTTTCTTGAGACATCTATTATTTTTCTAAAACATACATTGCCTAGCAAATATTGTAAAGCACAAGTAGTATCAAAACTCTTCTGAAAATAAGAAAAAAAAGGCAAGAATACTATTATGGACAATAGTAAAATAATTTTAACATATTATAAAATAGCAAAACATAAAAATAAATATTAAATTATGTGTAGTGTATACAGCAAAAATAGTAGTATATGCATTTTAAGTATGGGAATGTAAAATTAAGCAGATAGTATCTTAATCTTTGGGCTGATGTTCCATTCAGGCAACTTGAACAAAAAAGAGTAGTCTGAAAGAAAAGTTATCAGTTTTCAAAATACCTTCATCATTATGAAAATTTTACAGTGAGAATGTGATGATACTAGTCATGTAACGATGTAAGAAGTGATTTTGTTAGAGGATGTTGCTGTTTGCTCTGAAATACTTTTGAATCACTACTATCCTTTCTTTGTGTTTATCCACAACAATGCCTTCTAGCTACATGTAAGCCTACCTGTCAGGCTGTAAAAATCACAGCAATGGCCTTCAACACCATAGCAAAGGGTGAGAAAGAGGAGCACATTCATACTTTCAGAAAAAGTTTTCTGGTTACCAGACCTTATAATTGTTAATGATGAGGAAGTTAATGATGAGGAATCTTTACTTTACATAGGCTGAATTTATTTCTTTAATAATGTATGTGCATTTACTGAGGCCTGACATTATGGAAACTTCAGTACATGCAGGTGTAGTGAGGCTAAATCTGAAAGCAGAAGCACAGTTGTTGTTTGTCTTTCGTCTTTTCCCGGTTAGGGGTCGCCACAGCAGGACTCCGGTCTGTTGATGATTGGCAGTTGTTTTTTTATGGTGTCGAGTTGCCAGCTCGATGCCCAACCTTCAATGAAGGCACGCCCATTCAACACATGTCTTTCGAATGCCCACTCAACCGTGGGGAGGACATGCAGACTCCACACAGAAGGCACTCCCAACCCAAGCTGAGAATCGAATGGGAGAACCTCTTGCTGTGAGGCAACAATGCTGCTGCTGCACCACCGCGGAAGCTGAAAGCAGAAGTATAGTAATATTCCTAAATCATGGCAGCAGAGTAGGAATGCAAGTGATTTTAGGTTCCATTCAACACTTGTGCAACCTAATGCTGGTGTGTCATTTTATGTACTTTGGTTTTGAAGAGCCTCATACATACACTCACAGAAGAAAAATAATAAATGATTTAAAAATTATAGACATTTTCCTTTGAACATTTTGGACTAATTGATAATGGTTAAGTGTGATGTGCATGTGCAGAAATAACTTTGTATATTTATCTACCTAGATTGATTTATATCTGTTAAGGCAACAGATGTAAAATATCAATGTATGAGTTCATTTTCAGAGTCTAACATCATGCTTTTGTTTATCAGAAGGTGCAGCACATTCAGACCATGCTAGATATTTGTAATGTTGCTTAATACTAAGATACAAATTAAAAAATATTTGCATAAAAAGACTGTGAGGCATGCTACTACTGGACACACACAGACAGACAAATTTAGAGTCACAGATTTTGGAATAGAAGAAAACTCCTGTAGTTTATGGTCATTTACAAAATGTAGAATAATTGTATGGTGAACTGAGGGCTTGAATTTGGAAAGCCTAGCTATGGTGCGCTAGTGTGGCATTGAACACAGAAATGCAAAAACTTATTTAGAAAAGTTATTGATGTAAAACATATATCAGAGCCATATTGGCTTTTATAGAGCATTTGTAGATATAGGTGCACTAGTGACTCACATATCCATATTCATGTGCAGACGGGTAGCTGGAAACGTCAAAGCACAGTATGGTTCCAAGGAGCAGTTAAATGCGTGAGACTAACTGGAAAGGAAAAGAGGTACATCAAAGTAGTGTAGTTTGCAGTTTTAAATAAATAAATAAATAGCTGTTCATACACCACTGCACATACTAAGACTGTGCCTTGCAGCAGTAGTCCTGTTCCTCATTCTATATGCTTGAGCAGTGTATACTGTGGCTGTGATCTGTAATGGGGCTAGTCAAGTACATGACCCCACTAGAATGACACACAGAATAATATATACGATTGTCACAGAAGATATGACTTTAACACAATGATTACAAAAAGACAGTAAGGCATGGCTATAGTCTTCAGTGCTAAGAAAGAGGGTAAAATCTAGCAAATGTATGTAGAAAATTAAACCATCATTTAAAATCAACCAGTAAGAATATTAGAACAACCTATAAACCAGTGATGAAATGCATAATTAAACCAAGCTATTCCAAGAACATTTGTTATTTAAGCCTGCAGCCTCTGAAGTATTAAATCCTAAGAAACGATAGGCTGTATGTAAGTAACAAATATTTCTTAGGTCTTAACCCTCCCAGTCAGACTTGCATATATGTTCCAAAACAGTAGCTTGGAGCAGCTTAAGGTTACTACTATGCATTTCATACAAATGTTTTAGATCCCTTTTGAAATGTTGGCACTCTAAATGATAAGTGTCAACACACTCCCCAGGATTTAATAAAAGCTGTGTAGGCACCATGTAGAGCCTACACAGAATGTATCCATATACATGGCCATTGATCCCCCTTGGCAGTGCGCCATGCATATTAATCACAGTGTACTGCTGAGAGAAGAGCATAGGAACAGATATATTGAATCCTGTAGGGAAAAGTGCAGAGGCTAACAGTGGTTGTGGATGCCTGGTCAGATGTTATGTATAGGATGAGGCTCCCTGTAAAGCTCCTTGCTACTGTTGAAATTCTGTGAAATGTTTTAAATGTGGAATATTTTATTTTCCATGGATTTTTTTTAATTGGTGTATGTTTGAGCGATGCAGAGTGCAGCAATGCCAAGCTGTGCTCACATATAAATAGCTGACACCAGTTACACATCTAAAAATAGAAACTGGATGTAATTAATTATCATCATTTTTGTTTTTCTTTTTTTTTTAATTGCCATTGGCGCAGATCCAAGAGGCAGTCATACTTACATAGCCGACACCTGACAGACATCTAAGAATAGAAGCCAGATGTAATTAAGTATTTATGCCTAGGTCTGTTTAAGCATGTTTGCTTGGCACGGTGCTCAGCAATGCTAACAAGTAGCCTAGTAGTTTATGTGATGGTATACTAGTTTTCATAATACCCAAATAGCTACATGGGTAGAGTTATGGCCTAATATGTAGTAGATCCTGGGTTCGAGTCAGTAGCACTCATAACATGTTTGTAATGTAATGTACTTTTTAGTTTAATTTAACCACATAATTGTTATATTTGGCAGTGCTGCATGCCGTTAAGCACTGCTTAAACATGCTAATGACTAATGTTTGTGCAGTGCTAAACTTGGCAAAAAACACAGCTGTGCGAGTTTACATGCTGCTCAGCTCTGTTTGTGCGATGCTAAGCAACACGGCACTTTTTTGAATGTTGCTCAATGATGTGTAAGACTGGGAAAACAGCCTATATTAAGGCCAATAGGTGGGAATTCTGCACCATTCCTTGGAGTCTTATCTGTTGATATGTCAGGTCATGCTGGTGAAGGTGCACGCTTTTGGGTGCAGAGATGGGCTGTGCAGTTGTCCAGGTTCTTTGTTGGACTCCTGGTAAAGAACTATGAACCCAAGCTGATGCAGGGTGTTTTCCAGTGCTTGCAATGTGAGGCTGAGGCCTGGGACTTATTGGCCAAAGAACTCACCAGTACCACTGGTATCCCCTGCACAGATGAGCAGTGTTGCCACCATTATGACAACCTAAAGAGGAGAAAGAGGGGAACCTTGGACACCTGGGTCCAAGAGGCAAGAGTTGGGCATACGCCACAAATATATAAATATGTTTTCCACTGATTTACCAAAATATAAGCTGAATGTCTGCAAAACTGGTATGCATAATAGTGTGCTTCTCTCCCAACAGCTGCAGCTGGGATGGGCTCTCAATGTTGAGTCCCATGCAGGGCACCTGGCCAGGTTGCTCCATGAGTGTGATACGTATGGATTTATTATGCTAACTGTAGTGCAATAAGCAAGAAAGAGTAAAGCATTTACTGCAATAAAGTATACACAATAAAAACTGTAGTGCAATAAATAGGCTAGTAGAACTGTAGTGCAATAAATGGGCACTTGGAGCTGTAGTGCAATAACAAACAATAACAACTGTATTGCAATAAACAATACCAATAACAGTAAGAAAAATGGTGTACAGCAGGATTTTGTTCTTATAACCATTGCAGTAGAGCTATATGTATTGCTTGTCTATAGTAATGTTGCCGCAGTCACGTGTAATACTGTAATAGCTGTAGAATGCAAAACTCATATCAGTCACATAATGCTCTTTGTTCCTTCTATTTCAGGTAATCAAAGTATATGGGTGAGGTAGCCCACGTCTAAGGGCAGATATTGTGTGTGGACTTCACAGTAATTTAAGAAACAAACTAATAGAGTTGCTGATTCCTAAATAAATCTGTCTTAATATATGCAGTATGGTTGTATTGCATGCATGTGTCTTCTACTGCCACTGCAGTCAAGTATAACACTGTAATAGTTCTAGAATGCAAAACGAATGTCCTGTAACATGTATAGCTCAACTCATAGTATGGTTCAAGGTTGTCTGCAACCCAATATCAGTCACATAATGCTGTCATTTTCTCCCACTCCAGGAACAAAAGGCATATGTTTGAGGTAATCCTTGTTATCAGCAAATATTGTGTTTAGATTTCACAGGCACTTGTCAGCAATACCAATAAACTGTTAAGCAGCATTGTTGATTCCTAAATATATATGTCTAAATATCTCCAGTATGGCTGTATTCCTTGCATGTATGTACTAAGTTGCTGCAGTCAACAGTTACATTATTTGCAGATATCCCCTGCAGTCACAGCTATTGGGTACTATTCCCATGCCTGCCAACTAAGGAATGATGGCTGCCAGTTTATGTACTATACACAAACATGCCTCTCAAGTGTCACGACTTCTCATAATGTAATTAAAACTGCCTAATCTGTCTGTCACAGGAGTACCAGAAAAATGCTTACCTGGAATGCATTGTATTACCAGAGCCGCTTACAGAACACCTTGGTAGTTATATAAGTTGACATTATGTGAAACTGTTCTGTGTAGTTGTGTATCTGCATTTGTTGTTACTTGGCCCATAATGACCCATGTTAACAGCTTGAGAAGTATGCACGTACTACAGCAGCTGTAGGAGAATTGTAGTAATTGTACTCAAAACTGACACCACACACCTGTAGAGTATTATCAGTGGTTTCAGGAATATAATATGCATTATCAGTAATGGAATGTTTTTCTCTCTCCCCACCCCTTATTTTTAATTTATTTATTATTGTTATTTATTATTATGATTTAATATTAACATATTTTGCTAAACTAGCTATATTTTGGTAAAATGTGATTTATTATTATTATTATGTGGCATTATGATCCAATATTAACATATTTTGTTAAACTAAAACTGTTTTGTTGGCATTATGGTTTAATTCTTACTGGTATGCTGTTAACCTACTGACTTACGTTACTTAATCTTGTGTTACACATAATATACATTAAATGTATTTGGATTAATAACTATGATGTTTCATTCTGTTAATACTAACAAGGGTTTGGTTATTACTAACCTTAACTTATTGTTATACCTCATTTACCACAGCATGTCAAGGTAAGCTGGTTCCTGCTGATGTGCCTGCCTTGCCTCCTCTGGCTGTGGCACTGGGTCCCAGCACATCTGGGACCCAGACCAGTGGTGCCCCTTCTGCTGCTCCTGCACTACCTGCAGTGTTGGGTAATGGGATGGGGTTAGGTCCCCCTCTGGGAGTGGTGGAGGGGGAGTTGCCAGTTTTGGTGCACAGGATAGTCTACCTGACTGCAGCCTGCGCTGGATTGAGGACATGCTGAGCAACCTGGTGTGGCAGCCTCACCGTGGCGCCCAGCCTCCACCACTGCCACCCCTAGGCCAGTGAAGGAGCAGTGCTGACAGGCCCATGGGTGGGGATGTGAGTCATGCAGCTGCCATGTGGAGGCACATGGGACTTAGATTCCACAAGATTCCACATCACTGTCTTTATCCATAGTGTTCACCCATCATGTGTCACACACTGCCCCTGTCTGCTGTCTTGTCTATCTTGTCTATCTGCAAATGCATCCTCACCTACCAAACCTACCTCCCCCACATGTACCTATGTCCCTTCCCCAACATTCCACTCTCACCTTAAAAAATGCACCTGTCCCCAAACAAAATATTATCCCATACATGGCTCTCCATTTCTCGCATGTGTCCACTGGACACACACAATTTGGTCTAATTGGCTTGACAAAGCAGTTATGTTGTCCTCAACCTGCTGTCTGGGGGTGAGAATTCAAAGTCATGTACAAATTCTGTCAAAGTGCACAGTTATTGTTGTACAAGAAATGGACAGCTATGGTTCTTTCCTACACCTGTCCTGTGCATCTCTACCTGCCTATCACTATGTTTTCCCCCCTGCTTGCACCCCATTTCACAGCTTTCCTATCTCCCCATTTTTCTTTCCTTTATATATTTTAAAGTGATGCTGCGCAATGCTCTGCATCGCACGGCTTCACTTAGCTCAGTTAAATGGAGCTATATTTGCTATATGTGTTTTCAAAACTGTAATAAACACATGTCCGATATTTTGAACCCAAGACCATTGCACCTGCAGACCACTGCATTAACCTGCCATGCCACACAACTCTTACTTAAAACAAGTGGTTTAAACAAAATATAGTAATTCCCAGTTAAAGTCATTAAGCGTGTTTCAGCAGAGCTGTGTATTGTGCCGCGCTGTGCAAACTTGATTAAAAAGCAATGGAAAACATGGGAATGTACCTTGGACTCTGGTGTAATACACTACTAAAAGCCAAAGACATAATAATGGATGTGAGTGGGGCCTGTGACAGCAGGTAAGTGTACCCTTTATCAGCAACATGTAGAAAGACACCTGCTGAGGCATTAATGGGAAAATACATGTTCAACTGGCATCCTGGTACAGAAATACAGCCATATAAAGCCATGCACATACTGATGGATGTAAAAAATGTATGTCACAGCCTGTATGTGTGCACATATAGCTTGGAAATACACCTACTGTAATAATGATTCAGTAGCTCAATCTGTTAAATGCCTTGTAAACAGTACATTTTGCCATACACAATCCTGGGTTCAAATCCAGTGGTATGTAGCAGTAGAATTACAATATTGTGAAGCCAGCAATTAACAATGGAATTACAATATTGTGAAGCCAGCAATTAACAAGTGAGTCATGCATTCTTTATCCTCACAATGCATATCAAATGAAATGTCTCCTTTTCACTGATGGAAGTCACAGGCCTGCAGATAGAAACACATTTCACATATCCCTATAGCAAAAGTATAAGTGCATAAAGTGTCACTTCATGCATTAATATGCATTCACAGAGAGATTCAGCTCAGGTACTACAAATGAGGGCCACTAATATCAGAGTGCACCACACAATCCTTTAAAACTCAGTGCCAATTAGCACAGTTCCACAACTAACATACACCTTTGAAGTACCTGCTTGTAACAAGACTGCCCTCATACATGCTCCAAATTTCTACTAGACTGTAACACATGGCTTGACGGTCACAAAAATGGTGGATATATTATTATATTTATCCCCCGTTTTGCTCAAGAACACAACAAATGTGGCCTACTACTCTGTTAGTGATACCATTGCCTAACATTATCTTAAAACACATGCCTTAATTGGACTGGAAAGGGTACACTCACTTTGGTTATGCCTCTTCAACAAGGCTGAGAGAGATCCCACAGTTACTCCTACAGCTTGTTGTCATCCAAAGTGTTTACGCTCTCTGCCTATGCCTATTACCTGCAGCAGCAGCTGCAGCCTGTACACACCCATCTCTGTGTAAAAGTTGCTGCTACAGACCTACCTTCTGTGATGAAGTAGTCTCCTCACCCCAGTAATATGCAGCACAACATATCAGAAAGGGCCCCTAATCTACATGAAGGCCTTGTATATTGTACTGTGGTTACATGTGATTGGCTGATAGTGCATATCAGCTGTGTTAGCTGCAATTAGCATTTCAGAACCAGAGATTGGTTAAGAGGCAATCACCTACTGATGAGAAGCATGTTAGAAAGGCAAGCATCTGGCTGTGGGGAACCAGTCTGTATGAGACTTTCTTCACATAGAACACTCATATGCAAAATATTAACTGTTAGCACATATCGGCAGAGGAGTACTGCATTCTATCAGGTATGTGACCATTTTGTTTACATCAGGATGCAGATGTGTAAATATACTTATGTGGAATAGGGATCACAGCAATAAGCCATTAGAACTGTGATAATGACATCTCAATGATCTCCAGATTTTTTACACATACAGAGGATGTGCAATACCTCAAAGGTGGAAAGTATATTGTCAGTGTAGCACACTTGGCTCATGGGACTCCCCTTTTATAGTGTTTATCACACACTTCTATTTGTTTGGCACAGTTGTTTTGACATATTATCAGGGGAGTTGGCCATTGTGGACACACTACAATAGACTGCAGTGTCAGCCGTATGATCATACAGCAGTATCTGTCATGGCACACATGGGAATGCCTGACTATCAATAGTATTCTAGTTGTATCCACATGCTTAGCATGTTTGCACACTGTGGACTATGACATGTGTGATCAAGCAGTGGATATTGCCAGCCATTCTGTCCTTACTGTATCTCTACATAGTGTACTTCCATGTATGTGATCTTGACATATGTTCCCATGTTGTTGTCTTTCAAGAAACATGTATGCATGACACTGTGCAGCTTTCACGGATGCAGGGAATGTGTTGATACTGAAAGGGCTCTGTCAGCACCATGAAGTCCTACTGTCCCAGGGGAGGCACAACAGGGAACAGCAGGAGGCATTGTGGGCTGACCTTGTCTGTGATGTCAATGCCACAGGTAATCAGAACAGGACATATGAGCAGGTTCAACACCAGGCAATTGACATGATCAGTGGTGCATGCAGAACAGCAGCAGATGTAGCCAGGGATCGTGGTGCCACTGGTGGAGGGCCTGCAGTGGAACAACCACTGTCAGCGATAGAGGAATTCCTGGCAAATCTAAGCACACATGACAGCTCTCAGGCATCCATCACACCCTATATCATAGATGTGGGTGCCACAGTTTCCACAGCAGAGGAGAGTTCAGGTAAGCTGAGGTTGATCAGCACTGCAATTCTGTAGCATTCAGTGTGTCAGGGCATACATAGTTTTATATGGGTGTTAGGTATGTCTGCCTGGGGGGGGCAAGGGTTTAAAGGGTGTCATGCTCAGATATGTAAATGTGAGATATATGGATGTATTACCATGTGCTGGTGGAACATGCAGTGGTACTGACATTACCTCTCCCTCAACTTTTCACAGGTCCATCAGGTATCTCACAAGCCATGGTCCTGCTCCTGATAAGCATGACACTGTTTTGTTATTGATGTATTTTTACAGCATTGTAATCCCTTAACTGTCATTCCAAGCCTGCTGCCTGCATTGCTGTACTGTTTTGCCAAATGCACACATATTGTCTGACTATACACATGGCAGACTCATACCTATGCCTTGTAGGTGTAACCACACTGTGAGATGTGACAGTATTATCAGGACACTACGGAGTGTCATGTGTCAATTGTGCAGATGAGATTGCAGTGTAATGAGAGTTTATTTACAAGTAACTGCAGCTGCTAGTGGGAAGAGTACTTTCCTCAAGTCCTACTATATGATGGGTTTTCAACAGGTCTGTCATAGTGATGACAGTGTATAGAACCTTACATATATCACAACATAGTACTGCAGATCATAGTAGTGCAGGTGTTAATATACTACTTTTCCCTTTCTACCACAGGTGACCAGGGGGGTGGTGTCTGTCCCCTACACAACCTGATGTCAGTGTCTCCTCGGACTCTAATGACAATGGTGGCCACAGTGAGGCACAGGTAGGGGTTTTGGAGGCTGAATCTGTCCAAGAGGTTGACATTCCTCTTCTGCCCTCATTGCAACTGCACATGGTCATTCTGCCCACACATACCCAGTCCCTGGAGGCCACAGATATTGGACGGTCAGAGGGTGGGGGCATTGAACAGAAAAGTTTGGCATCTAGGCATTGGCCATAGCCAGAAAGCTGATGAGGTTCCACACAGGCAGATTGATAGTGGTGCTTGTGGGAGACCTGCTGTCCGCCCACCACCTGTTGCAGGCGTTACATCATAGGTCACTTGGCACATGTTTCAGGCCGTCATGGGGGCATAGGCACATTCTGAATGGAACTCCAGACATATGCTTAGGGTTATGGATGCAGCACAGTCTGACATCCGTAACTGCCTCCACCACATTGATAACACCCTGGATCAGTTCACTGATGCAGTGGACAGAAGGTGGGCTGAGACAGTGTCTGTCTTGGACCACACATTGTCTGTGCTGGAAAATCTAGGAGTTGAGCATCAGAATTGTGGATGTAGGTCAGCAACCCCATCTGCTGAGAGTCCACCTGGCGTGCACAATCATGCTCCCATAGTGGCAGTACATCCAACACTACAGAGGAGGGTGTGCTTTCCACACCAAGATGTGGCAGGTCATGGGCTTGTGGTCCTGGGCGGTCCCATGGAGGGCACAGACCCAGCAGACAGCAGTCACCATCGGATGCTAGCACCAATTCTGACCTTAGGCATCAAAGTGCCAGTACAACTCCAGGCAGAGCCAGTGCCATTGTTCAGGGCCAGAGATGGTGAACTGTCAGCTGTACCATATATGGTCCAAAGCTTTCCAACATACACACATGTAGGGCTAGCACTGAGCTTGACTGTATACACACACTCACATACCACTGTGAAATACAGGTCACCTACAGACACACATGGCACCTTTCAATGGTCCATCTTACCTTCTTCCCTTCCTGACTCACACACATGCCATCAACCATTTGGGTCAGCCTATGCCTCCTGCACCCCCTCACAACACCATGTGCAAGTAATGATACCTGTGCCACATCCCTATCATCCTCGTCATCAATGCAGGGAAATTAAGCTACGTGTCTGATGCACAGGGTATCCATAATAGTTAACATGTAATTGTGTAATGCAGTGCTGTTTTGCCATGTCACTTGTAGTGGTTACTGGCAGATACTGTATGCTGGCAATTCTCATGAGTACACCACATACTGTTTACCTTATGTTGTATGGTGTTGCAATGGCTGTATACTTACACAAAAAGGTGTGTCACAGACCTGTTTCTGTTTCAGAAGTTTGTTGGAGAACATGTGGATACACAGTGGCAGTACAACAACACAGGATAGGATATCAGCACAGCAGATATATGTCTTAAGCAAAGTACAGCACTATAACTGCATGGCTACATAGGTTCATATGTGTATAACAGGCTAACAAGGACAATGGTATTATTCAGTGTACTCATGCATCCCTAATTTGTGAAAAGGTCTGATACCCTTGATAAGTGACATCTACAAGCCATGGTGCTGGAGATGGCCCATGTACAAATATCCTGTGTCCAGTATAGGCAGTTGTCTGACATCAGTTATGATTGTCGTGTTCTGCAACATGAGGTGTGTCACAGCAGATGTGTGCTTCACATGCATGGGGGGGGGTGTTTCATGGAGGGTGTACTGTCTGTGTTACATACCTGTCTCTCCAGCATGTGCTGTGTATACCACAGTGATGTTGTAGGTATGTAGAGCAGGTGAGAAACATGTTAGTCCTTTCACTGATACATGGAGGGTACAGCATGGGATCCAGTACCTCCCTGTCCATACACATCCTCTCCAAAGCATTTAGGTGACAGTCTACACATGCACGGTCTTGACATGGACTCCGTAGGACATGTTATCTACACTGTGCATTGGTGTACCATGGAACCTGTGTGGCTGCAACAGTTGTACGATATACCTGCGTACTGACATAGCAAGGGTGCCATTGCACACAATGATGTGATGACTGCCACATGCAGTATAGCAGTGACAGTCTCTGATTTCCATCCCATACCTGTCTGTGTAGGTTGGACAACAGTGACTGCATCCCCACATCTGACTGACCATTGAAATTGAAAGGGTATGTTACTCTGTGTCCATAACTTCATGTGTACTGGCTCAACTGTGTGCGGTGTGCGGACACTACAATATTTTCCAGGGGTAGATGTCTTCCCAAAGGATAGTATTGTGTAATCGTTTGCATGTAGTCTTTGTCAGTGGCTCAGACTACAATTGAATGTTTGTCTTAGGCCATCCTGGATAACTGTTGGTTCTTTGTGGGATTTAGTGACAGCTCCAATCACCTGCTAATGTACTCAGAGAGGTCACTGACAGGGGCTGTGACTTGGAGAGGGAATAGCTAGAAGGGGTATGCCAATAATGAAGAATGGTGAACTCCACTGGTGAGTGGCATCATTGCAGTGTAGGTCTCCCAATGCTGTCTTCCCAGAGTATGACCATCAGCCTCTTGCCTATCCACTGGCTGCTGTAACAATCTATACATAATGTACATTTCCAGCAAGGCCTGCTGGCCTAGTATTGTCAAACACCTCCTTGTCAGGCCATGGTTGGAGTAAGACCTAATTCCGTCATCCATTGCATAGTGTAACAGACAATGGGCTCTGCTGGTTACAGTCAGTAGGCATGCTCTGGCCTTGAGCAAATGTGACAGACTGTGGTCCAGTGTCATTTGGTGTATAACAGTGTTAGTGCTCATATCCATGCTAACACCTCTCATGGCATTGCAGGTGACATGGCGCAGAGATCTGAGGACACCATTTGGCACTACATGCTAGTTGTCTTCTGAGCAGATATCTATTACAGTTACCTCCAGCATGTTGCAAGAAGAGAGTCATGCAAGGTGTCTGTACAGAGCACACACAAACATGTTAGGGAAGTGTAATATGTACACACTGTGTTGCTTAGTCATGTTGTGGCTCACTTGCCCAAAGGTTAGTCCAGGCCTGTACCTGTGATGCCCTGGAGCACTGCCATGACATCCTCACACAGGAAACCACTTTATTGCACCATGTGTTAACCACTATGGGTGTCCAACACAGCCCCCTATGTATAAGGTCCACCCTGGTGGGATCTGCTCACTTATCAGTCTCCTTAGAACTACCAGCTCAACTCCCCCCTTGCAGACAACATAGACATATATGTCAACAAAACCATGAATTACCTCCTGTGGGATGGTTGACATAGCCTGACTGCACCTCCCCTTCAGATGCAACAGGCAAGTATGCAGAGCTCTACACCCATGCATTTTGTCAGCAGCATTACAACTGCATGAACTCTGCTGTATGTGACAGGAGGGACACAGGCTCATCATGGCACAGCAAACCTGACTGGTGGACACCTGTCATTAGCAGGATATACAATAATACATGGAAAGTGCTATGTGACAGTTTGGGTGTGCCCCCCAGCATGGAGGTGCAACCACCTCAGCTAAAAGATGCACATAGTATTGTTGTGATGTTGTATAGACATGGTAATTGATAAAATTAGCCACCCACACAATGCAGAACCACAATGCACAATGTAGTTACATGTGTGACCTCAAAGGACAGGCTCAGATTGTCGGTGAAGTCATACATAATACTTCCACATATGATGCGTCTGTACTCCTAGCTAACCAGTAGTCCCACACTGTGTCAACTACACTCCCCTGTCCCCACCACATGTGACACATGACATTGCTACAACCTCTCCCATAACTTCCATATTTACAGAGCAGTTCATAACGTGCCTTTCAATGGAGGATACACAGCATCTGTTGCACATGCTAACATCCTTGGCTGCATCCCACATATGATCTCACAAGAATTACCAACTCCATTGGAAAAACCTTACAATCATACTGAAATCACTGGCTGCACCCCAGCTCAGTAGACAATAGTAACTTTTATACCCCTGGACAGAGGCGGGGCATTCACGGACCAACATAACTATAAACCTCATTGCCTAAGTATCCATATCTGTATGCCTGTAGGGGCAATCATCGTGGAGCTGATCAGCACACATATATGTGATCTACACACAGTTGACTGTACACAGTTTGTATATGTGACAGGGGGAGCATGACTGTTACATGTGGTTGACATGTCCGATGCAGTTATCCAGGACCTGGGTGAGGGGACATCAGAGCATTCAACCCCCTAGACTAAGCCAAGCCACCTGTCTATATCCCCTGCTCAGGCAGCATTTACAAAGCACCCACTTAGGCATCCACAATACTGTCAGTTTATGGGTCTCTAAGTGGCCCATTGATGGCACATATACTCAATATAGGGACATCCACTTCCAATAACTGATCTGTAAGCAGCAGTGTTCAACAGGGTGCAGTCCAGGATCCTCCACTGCTTGGAATCCATTTAAGCACAATACAAATGACTACTGACTGACTAACAGTGTTGGCTGATGCCTGCAAACTGTGTGCACTCATAGGGTCTCGGTGTTATGTCACTACCCTGCAAGGGGTATTGCTGAGCACATACCTGTAGACATAGTAATGGCCATGACCTCCATACAAATCTATATGTGGTATCATTTCCATCAGTAAGACCTATGTAGCTGGTAAGTAGCACATCAGTTGCAACATGTGGTGTACATACACACAGGTGAAAGAATTGGGCACACAGACATGGCCATACAGGTGTGTACCTCATGTGCCACAAATCACCATGTCTCTACAGTGGTGTGGCAGGAATCATATGGCACAGCTGAGGGTACAGTCACCTATAGGTGACTTACTTATAACCTCCCAAATACTCTTCCCTCAGCCTGCCAATTCCTGAGTGCAACAGCCATTTGTTATTGTACCTTACCAAGCAGTACTAGCACTTGCAAACAACAGTATTGTCCCCCACAAGGACAACTCACATCTTCTGTATGTGTTCCATGGGAATCGTCTACACTGAGTGCCATCTTAGCCTGTGGCATATAGACTACTCAGAGGTGATCCGTGCCTTGCATACAGGGCAATCTGTTACCCTGCTTGATTGAATATGCTGCCTATCTGTAGGAGACATAGTAGATAAAGCACTGTAAGAACACTGACCTCGTATGTGAGGTGAGTAATATGGTTTACTATCACATAGTAGAATCCACTGTGTTTGAGTGTTAAGAAGTCCAACTAACATGTTTGGAAATCAGAACACCAAACACAAAAATTGTCGAAGTAAACATTTCAGTAAAGGCGAAATGTCGAAAATGTCAACTTTACTGAAAAGGTAATCTCTGCTCAACATTAAAAAACACTTTTTGCAGTGGGGCAAGCCCCCCTGCACCCCCTAAATGGGGGGCTGTGCCACCCCCCCACTTATATATACAAACTCCAAGATCGCACAACAGTGAGCTGCGCCATCCCCCCACTTATATATACAAACTCCAAGATTGCACTACATTGAGGAAAAGGGTACATTTCTTGATCCCCACTATAGTGTGATCTGCTCCACAATGTCAAACCTTACAACAGCAAATGCTTGCTGTTGTAAGGTTCAACACTGTGGCAATCGTATTTATGGTTCTGCTAAATAAGTTCTGCATATATGTGCAATCGACTATCTGATAGTAAGCCGAGTAATAAATGCTGGTGGGGGAGATTTTCCTAGCAGATGTAAACACATCCTTGGAACAGAACCCTGCCTGATGGAAACAGAGCACTTCAGTGCACCTCTGCACATGCCATCTGCATGATTGGCTGGGCGACTGTCATCCCAACACAGGGCATCTGCCTGTTTTCCTCTTGGACTGGGGAAATAGGTGCTGATCCTGTAACTATGGGTATATGTATAGGATTGTGTGGGCTGTATGGCCATTATGCTAGTGAAGTTCAAACATTCTATGGTTTCATAAGATGATGTAAAATGCACTAACAGCCTCACAAACAAACATGGTTACATTTGGGCTAGCACCACCTCCAGTTACTGCCTACAGGACATGCCAAGGCATGCAAATAGTGCAAGTTGGGTGTATGTAGTTTAGAACACTCACCTATGTAAGGGTACACATGGCAGATCAAAGTACATGATGCACACAACACACCTCGTGTCTGCTACTCTTGTACTATCAGTTTGACATATAATACTTGATGATATCAGCAGACCTTGTTATGGTCAATCATTTGTGAAGCCACATCACCCACTAAAATTAGAATATTGCAAAACCTTACCTATTTCTACATTACTGAGGTTATCTTATTTAGGCCATATGGACATGCAGACAAACCAAGTAGCCTGGAGTGCAATTAACCCCCCTTCCTATCTAGTCTTACACACTATAGAAAAAAGTAGTTATCACACATGCCGCAGCTTGTCTGATACTACACTAGCAGCTGGTAGTCTTAAGGCAGATGACATCATCAGGCTTTGTAGAAGGACAGTTTGGATGCCAGCAACAACTTCCAGGGTCAAAACATGCATAAGCATTGCAGTTTGATAGCCCATGAGGGCATGCCAGTTGTTTTGCATGGGAATACATACACACACACACACACACACACACACACACACACTCTCACCAAGTAGCCTGGAGTGAGATTAGAACCCCTACCTATCTAGTGTTACACACTATAGAGGACAGTAGTTATCACACATGCCACAGCTTAAGTCTGAAATTATGCTGGCAGCTGGTAGTCTTAAGGTGGATGACATCATCAGGCATTGTAGAAGAGGACAATTTGGAAGCCAGCAGCAACTTCCAGGGCCAAAAGGTACATAAACATTGCAGGATGATAGCCCAAGAGGGCATGCCAGTTGTTTTACAGGGGGATACACACACACACACACACACACACACACACACACACACACACACACACACACACACACACAGACACACACACGCACCTAGTGTGAGATTAGAACCCCTACCTATTTAGTTTTTTTACACACTATAAAGTGCAGTTGTTATCGCATGCACCACAGCTTAAGTCTGATATGGCACTGGCAGCTGGTAGTCTTAAGGTAGATGACATCATCAGGCCTTGTAGAACAGGAAAATTTGAACACCAGCTGCAACAGGGCCAAAAAGTGCATAAGCATTGCAGGATGATAGTCCATGAGAGCATGCCAGTTGTTTTACATGGGGGCACACACACATGCAGTAAGAAGCCTGGAGTGAAATTAGAACTTCTACTTATCTAGTCTTGCACACTATAGAGCACAGTAGTTATCACACAAGCCATGGCTTAAGTCTGATACTACATTGGCAGCTGGTCATTTTAAGGCAGATGACATCATCAGGCCTTGTAGAAGAGGACTGTTTGAATGCCAGCAGCAACTTCCAGGGCCAAAAAGTGCATAAACATTGCAGTTTAATAGCTCATGAGGGCATGTCAATTGTTTTTGCAGGGACACACACACACACACACACACACACACACACACACACACACACACACACACACACACACACACACACACACACACACACAAAACCAAGTAGCCTGGAGTGAGATTAGAACCCCTACCTATCTAGTCCTACACACTATAGAACATAGTACTTATTGCACACACTATGACTTAAGTCTGTTGTATAAGTGATTGCAGGCACAGCACTTGTGGATTACACACACTAGGCTAGTGTTGAATACCATCTCTGGCCTGCAGAGAGATATTGCTTCATACTGTTATCTGCATCTAGTATCCTAGCAGTGTGATGACTGTAATTATCCTAGCTATGTGTGTGCAGTTACCAGTAAGGCCATATGTGGCTGTTTGCAGTTAGATAGGCAATCATGTGGGCATGAACAGTGTGCCCTGTCCATGCCTGCATTGTCAACATTATACATTACCCCACCTGCTCACCTGTTTCTATGTGGTGACATCCAGCATGCACAGGTGTCTGTAAGTAAGTGGATTATGTACTGTTTTTCCCTTACATTAGATCCTTTGAGCAACAGTATGGATGTGTGATAGAGCAGATTTACTCACCATTATTAGGGTATGTAGGACAATGCAAACACCCACAGGCATATTTCTGCATATAACAAGGAAGTATATATAAATGTCACTGTGGTTGTGTATGATATGCAAATGTGCTATGTAGATATATGGGATGAGCCTGTGAATCAGTTTAATATATACTGGTATATATCTATTTAATACTACATAGAGACAAATATAGTATGTATGTGAGCGAGAGAGTGACAGATAGATATGTGTAAGTATATGTCTGTAGGTATAGACCTTAACTAAGTGTATGGGCATGCCCAGTGGGACTGCCAGTACTTTTAGAGTGACTCCAGGCCACACCTACCTGTACTGCAGTCTGGGATTTTGTCTGTTAGACATTGACATCTGTCCCTGTTTCTACAGTACTTCCCTTCACTTAAATTGTCCACGTCATTTCTCAGCTGCCTGATGTCATTAATATGTGACTGAGGTTTAAAATGTTACACCACACACAGACTGACGATCTGTGAAAACACCAACATAATACCTCACATGCAAAAGATGTGAATTATTCCAGATTATAATCATCAACACCATCACCCATGCTAGCTTCCCTAGCCCACTGATCCACACAGGCTGCCAGACAGAGTCAGTCATCACACAATCTGTAGCATAAATATGTACATTGTTTTCCTGTGTTAAGTGAGAGGTACAATGTGTGCTCATGTTCTGTGTTATATCCTTGAAATTGCCTGGTCCACTGGTATACCATTGCTGATTTTCTGTTAAAGCAGTTTATATGAGAACACTGCTGTGTTGGAGGTGGGGGAACAACACCACATGATCTGCTGGGATAAACAGTAGTTCATATATCATGTGAGCCCACTGTTTAACATCTCCCTTGACTGATGTAGTGAATATTCCAACCATGAGGCCTAGTGAATATTAAGGAAAACATACTATTGGACTGGGTAGCTGTAGCTCCATGTGGATGTTACATCTGTCCAAATAGCCCACTGTATTTCCTTGCATAATAGCAGCAGATCCATACATACAATGCCATATTATAGTAATCCTTATAGTTAGTGTGTAGGTTAGAGACTTAACCTTGTGATTGCAGCAGTTGACAGAACTGTAGTTCAGAGTTGTCTCTGTCTGATGCAAACAGTACACAGCCAATACATGGATAGGTACAGGTTGTGTGTGTGTCTATATATATATATATATATATATATATATATATATATATATATATGTATATATATATATATATATATATATATATATATATATATATTAGGAATAAGGTGTCAGTCCCTAAGGCCCTAGGTTGTAAATGAATGTGCTATGCATTGTCTCTTAACCAATGCGAGGGCATACTGAGTATGCCTACGTCTGTCTACAGGGACATCATTAGGGGGTTCCTCCTCAGAGTCCTCCTGTAACTGTGGCTGTGGTGACCTAGGCACTGGTAGGGGGCTGTATATCCCTTTCTTTTGCTGATCCTGCTGCAGCTGTTTCTGCAAGATCATGCTGTGTAGCATGGCACATGCTGTGAACATATGTGCACATGTGGCTAGAGAGTACTGTAGGGCTCCACCAGATATATTGAGGCACCTGAACCATGACTTCAGAAGCCCAAACATATGCTCTATGATGTTCCTAGTTTGTCAGTGTGCCTTATTATGGCGTTCCTATGTGCATGTGTGTGCACTTAGCCGGAATCCTCCAGTAAATGGCCATGTGGGAAGCCCCCCTCCCAAGCAGATATCTGGTACAACTGTGATGCATGCCAGATATGGGAGTCATGATAACTGCCAGGGCTGCCAGCACACACATTCATAATAATCCCCTGGGGATTGCACATGACCTGGCAGTTGATGGAGTGGTACCGCTTGTAGTTGACATAGATTCTACACTCCTCACCGGGTGGTGTCTTGATGTGAACATGAGTGCATTCTATGGCAAGCAGTACTTCAGGGTAGTATGCTACACAGTAGAAGTGGTGCATATTGCTGGACCTCACCTCAGGAGTGAGGGGAAAAGAAATATGCTCAGTGGCATGTGATAGCATGGCATCCAGGAACTGATGGAGTACCCTGGATGCTGATGCCTGTGAGATCCCCATCATGTCCCCAGTTGGTCTTTGGAAAGTACCTGTAGCTAGTATCCTAAGGGCTACACATACCTTTGTTTCCACTGGGATGGGTTCCCCTCTGTTGGCTCTGGGTCTGAGTTGAGGGCAGCAGAGCTCAGTGAGTTCTTGTAATATGTCTGTCCACCCTGTATCACTGTGCAATCTCCAGGTCATGTAGCTCCTGGAAGGTTACCCTGGGCCTGAACATTCTTCTCCTTCTCTGTCTAGACCTATTGTCAGCAGCACCAGTAGCACGGACTTCAGCATCTAGAACATACACATGTAGCAAACCTGCATCAGCCCCTAGCATTCTCTCAGATTAAAATTTCCAAGTGTGTACTCCAATGGTCCAGAGTATTGGGGAAAAGTCAGATTGTAGGGTGTATGGATACCTTATAAAGCTCTGCTGTAGGTGCAGAATGTGTGAGTTGCTAACTATGATGCATTCCACCTGCCTAGTGTATATTTAACATAATTTAATGGTCCTAGTTTAAGTTAAATGGGGATTAAGACTGAATAATTTGTCATTGGCCTTTTACATACACTCAGCAATGCAGCGTGCTATGCAAATATGCACCCTGTAAGTAAACAAAGCTTAGAAGATAGTGCACACACCCCCCTTGAATGGACACACTCAGCATGGCAGCTTGCCATGCAAACAGGCACAGCTAAGCTGAAATAAGCTTAGATGTCAGGTACCTCTTGTGTACACACTAGCATGATTCTCTGCCTACACAAAGGGGATATGTGGACATCATTACCCCTTTATGCTATTCAGTAATGCTACCTCATTTGATAGGGATCCATGCTCACACCCTGGAAACAACATGCTTCATAGGCCTACCATGTTAGCAACAGCACCAATGCACCATTGTAGATACTTCGTGCCAGGTCCTGTAATACATTTCTGTCACATAATGTATTTTTTTTCCAATTTTTTTTTATTCTTTTATAAAGCATGTTTGCGTACTATGGCACACTGTGCAGATGTGCCAAGATTATTAAAAAAATTAATTTAACTTATTTCCTTTCATTTTTCAGATACAGAGGAGCATAGTTTCACTCATATCGGTATGTGGTATGACATTTCTGTATATATATATCTACATTTTTACAGCCCCTTTTGTCTGTCTACACTCATGTACACTACAGACACTGACACTGGGTCTGTAGAACTCCCTATCTGCTTGCTGGATCACTCTACCTGACTCATTTGCATGAGATTCACCTGCTTATGAGGTGATTTGCATGCCATGGAACTTCCTGTGTTGGCGCATGCATGTGTGCCACTCAGTGGTGCTTACTGAATCTAAAACCTGCTTACTTTCATGTAAGCCATGTGGCATGATGCCTATAGAGTAAAAAAAAAAAAAAAGTGTAGGCTTTATTAAATTCCTCCCACTGAAAAAAAAGACCTAAAATGCAAGAGAAGAGTGAATATTAAAGATCACTATTCTCTCAAACTTTTTCTTTTTTTGTTTTTTGCAGTGGGGCAAGCCCTCCACACATCTCAAACTTATATATAACAACTTCAGTATTGCCATACCTCAGAGAAAATGGAATATTTAGAGAAATGTAAGTCCACTTTTTTCAGCCATTCAGTCTTAATATATTGGGACTCACTAAAATGGATCCGACACTTCAAATAGTTACCAAATATTGAGCTAAATAGCTCTCAGACTTCCAGTGATTTTTGTGACTTGTTGCATAGCGATTTTAAAATACCTGTTAGTTTGTCCAGTACAGAACACTCTGTAGGAGTGTCTTTAGGCATATATATCACTCTCAGTAAAACAGAAGTTTTATTACTCAGCTTCAACTTTTTTATTAACTTGTTCAAATTATGTAACTATATTAACATAAACACTGTATTGCCACAACCACATAGAATGTACTCCTGTGGTCAGAGACCACATAAGAATGACTCCAGTAAGTTATATATCATATGTGCACTAAATAATCTCTAAAATTTACCAACTTTATAGGAAATACTAACCGTACAATGAACAGAGTTCTTAAATATGTATTATGCTTTCAAAATGCCCATAATGTTTTAAAATAGCCTGACAGCTTTATGGCTTGACCTGACCAGCAAGGACATTACACTAGGAAGAGTGCACTGTTCTGACATGTTTGTGAGGACCAGATCAAGGTTGTTTTCATTTCTAGTGGTCATACAGACAAACTGGTTCAAAGTGTTTACATTTATAAAGCCCAGATATCTCTGGACCTGCATGTAATGTGTTGTATATTATTCCCAGTTTACATTGGTGTAGTTGCTTATGAGTATGGTGTTAGGTTGAATGGTCAGTGTTTCCAGTACATTTAAGTATGTATTATGGTTTCCTTGGGTCATAGAGGGGGACTTATGGTTTGCAAGGATATGGTATGGGACTTTTCCAAGGTAATTTGGACATGGAGAGGCTCAACCATGTCATACCCTTGGACTAGCCTTGAGGTGTGTTTGTTTTTAATTTAATCTCTACCTTCTGTTCCTTTCTGTGCAGTAGCTAGTTTAAATGGATGGAAGGCATTGCAACCCTGCACTGCCAGGGTGCTGTCTGTGGCTTTACACCATCTTTCAGTAACTATTCAGATGTCTACATTCTGTAAAGTGAGGAGAGCTTGCAGGGAGTGGAGTTTTTTTTGTTTTGAATCCTGGCATTGAGCAAAAATGCCTTTAGATTTTCCTGGGGTAGTTTAGCTATGTAGGTAGGTTTATTAGGTTGGCAGTGCCTAAGAAAGGCAGTATAGTGGAGGAGAAGGTTTTAGCCTGTATTCAAAATACAAGAGGGAACAGGTGCAGACCATCCCTGGCAAAGCAGTGTGGTCTGTCAACCATTTCCTCCAAGACTAACAAATATTGTACCTCCTTTTGAATGACACCGTACTCCATGTTAAAGTAAATTATTTTCTGTTCATTTTATAGCATCATCCTTGGAGAAGGTAGAATACTGCTTCATTGGGGCTGTCAAGGTTTTTTTTTTATTTTAGGATTGCAAGAAAAATGTACCCCTGTAGTGCTGTAAATTAAAAAAAACACTTATAATCACAAAAAAATTACATTAGTGTCTTTAGATAAAACACTATGCTTCATGCCTTTCTGTGCTAAAATGACAAGTTTGATCTTAGCCAACAAATAGTCATTCTTATATAGAGCAATATACATACTTGCTTCATATTAACACATTTCTTCATATTGCAACTGTTTATCACAACTATGTTTGACCTTTGTCATCTGGTCTAATTATAAGAGAAATATGATTCTTGGTACATTTTTAAGGAAAACCACTCATCCTTAGGCAATTTAAACAGGACCACATCCAGCACTATGTAACCTAGACAACCCAGTGTTGGCTGGGAGGACCTGGCCACAAGATTAAATAAAATAATTTAAAAAAGTTTTCCTATTTTCCTTAGCATCTGCCTGTGTCAATTGTACTATTGCTTTAAGAATTTTTTGCCTGCACAACCACATCATCCTGCTTTCAGCTAATGAGGCAGGGTCAAACAAGAATGTAGAGATGGCACCAATTTTTTTTTAGGTAGCAAAGTGCACAAGTGCAGAGTTTGTAGCCAAACAGTGACTGATTCACACAGAATGACAAGATGTATTTGAGTAACACACATGCATATATATATATATATATATATATATATATATATATATATATATATATATATATATATATATATATATAAGGGAGAGTGTGTGTGTGTGTGTGTATGCGTGTCTGTGCAAAATGACCCAGTTAGGTGGGCAGTGCAATTAAATGACCTGCTCAGCCTGAAACCCTATGCCTTGACTGCAGGAGGCAAGAACTTTAATCCTCTATATCAATTGCCATTAGATTGCTTTTTTTCTCCCTTGGTAAATCACTGAGGATTATAGGCAATGTCAGCCATTACAATTTCAGTGTTTTTGTGTTTCAAACCATACATTTTAATACAAAACCTGTTCTGATAACTTTCTTTAATATTGGCAGTTTATTATGTAAATGCAAATAAAGTAGACAGCACGTAGTCTATGGGGGGGGGAATTTAATAAAGCCTGCACATTTTTTTTCCGTATAGGGATTGTGCCGTGCTGCTAACATGGCCACGAACATTTGTAGATTCATTAAGCGCTGCTGAGCGGTGCGCATGAGCACGCCAATACTGAAACTTCTGTGGCATATAAATCACCTCATAAACAGGTAAATTCCATGCAAATGAGGCATGTAGAGTGATCCAGCAAACAGGCAGCTCTGCAGACCCTGTATCGGTGTCTGTAGTGTATACGGAAAAATTCCATGTACAGCACTATAGACAGACAAAAGGGGCTGTAAAAAGGTGTTCCAAAAGTTGCAGTAAATATGTTAAAATAATTTCTTTAATAATCTTGGCATATTTGGGTGGAGCGCTGCAATGTGCAAGCATGCCTTATTAAAAAAAAATGTGGAAAAATCAAATATTAATATCATGAGACAGAAATGTATTACAGGACCCTGCATCCAGTATCTACAATGGTGCATTGGCGCTTTTGCTAACGTAGAAGGGCTTGGAAGTATGTAGTATCCAGATTGTAAGCATGGATCCCTATGCAAATGAGATGGAGTTACTGAATAGCATAAAGGGGTAATTGTGTCCAAAGATCCCCTCCATGTAGGCAGAGAACCATGTTACTGTCCAGAAGAGGTAGCTGACATCAAGAGAGGGGGTGTTTACTAACTTCTGAGCTGATTGGAGTATAACTGCTCCTGTTTGTGTGTTGTGCCACTATGCTGAATGTGCATGTGTGATGGGGATATGCACTGACTGCTAAGCATTGTTTATTTACAGGGCTTGCGTTTGAGCAGTGCACCGCAGTGCTCAAGAGTATCTATAAGTCCAATGATGTATTCATTAGTGTTGATCCTTGTTTAACTTAAACTAGGGCCATTAAATGATGTCAATGATATATTAGGCTGGTGCAATGCATCATAGTTAGCCAATCACACAGGCAGCACCTACAGTAGAGCACTATAAAGTATGCATACACCCTACAATCTGATTTTCCCCCCATACTCTACACCATTGAAGTACAGACTTGGGAATTTTAACTGAATGAATGTTAGGGGCTGCTGCAGGTCTGCTAAATTTGTATGTATTAGATGCTAAAGTCAATGCTGCCACTGACTATAGGCCTAGAATGAGGAGAAGAGTGTCCAGGCCCAGGGTAACCTTCCAGGAGTTACATGAGCTGGAGATTGTAGAGCACTACAGGGTGGACAGTGACATACTACACAAACTCACTGAGCTCTGTTGCCTTCAATTCAGGCCCACAGAAAACAGAGGGGAACCCATCCCAGTGGAAACAAAGGTATGTGTAGCCCTTAGGATAATAGCCACAGGAACCTTCCAAAGACCAACTGGGGACATGATGAATATGTGTGCTGGCAGCCATCACAAGTCCCATATCTGGCATGCATCACTGCTGTACCAGATATTTCTAGGGGGGACATCCCACATGGCCATTTAGTGGGGAATGCTGGCTATACACTGGAACAGTGGATGATGACACCCCATCAGAAATACACACACACCCATGGATGAATGTCATAATGAGGCACAGGCACAACCTAGGAATAGCATAGAGCATGTGTTTGGGTTGCTGAAGTCACAGTTCCAGTGTTGCAATATATCTGGTGGAGCTCTGCTGTACTGTCCAGCCACATGTGCACATATGTTCACAGTATGTGACATGCTACACAATATCCTGCAGAAGCAGCTGCAGCAGGGTCAGCACAGGGAAGGGATACACAGCCCCCCAACAGTGCCTAGGTCACCACAGTCACAGGAGGACTCTGTGGAGGGACCCCCTGATGTCCCTGTAGGCAGATGTAGGTGTGCCCAGTATGCCCTGGCACTGGCTGAGACAATGCATAGCACATTCACTGACAACCTAGGGCACCAGGACTGACACCTTACTCCTACTCCCATACATATATTAAAATACCTGATGTCAGGAAACCCACACAACCTGTACCTATCCATGTATTCACTGTGTACCGCTTGCATCACACAGAGTCAGCCCTGAACGTAGTTCTGTCAGCTGCTGCATTCTCAAGGTAAGTCTCTAACCTACACACTGATTGTAAGGATTACTATAATAAAGTATCATATGGATCTGCTACTGTTATGCAAGGAAATATAGTGGGTTATTTGGTCAGAGTTAACATCCACATGAGACAACTGATACCCAATCCAATAGTATGTGTTCCTTAATTTTCACTAGGCCTCATGGTTGGAATATTCACAACATCAGGCAAGGGAGATGTTAAACAGTGGGCACACTTGATATTTGGACTACTGTCTACCCAAGCTGATATGTGCTGTTCTCCACCCTAACACAGCAGTGTACCCATATAACCACTTTGCCAGAAAATCAGCTATGATATAGCAGTGGACCAGGCAATCTCAGGGCTGTAACATAGCACTCACACATTGTATGTGTCTCATCATGCAGGATAACAATGTACATATGTATGTTGTTGAGGATGAACCCTCTCTGTCTAGCGACCTGTGTGACTCAGTGGACTAGGGAAGCTAGCATGGGTGATGGTATTGATGGTTCTACTCTGGAATTACTGACATCTTTTGCATGTGAGGTAGAAGTATGTTGGTGTTTTGACAGCATGTCATACCTCCCAACCTCTTAGTGCAAGAAATCTGGACAAAGCCAGAACAATTGGGGCCAAAGGCCCAAACATAAGGGCAGAGTTTAAATATTGGTTACATAAACCTAGACAGTTGCTGGAATTTTAGGTGTTACAGTAGTACATATTTTCTGATGAATATAAAGTCTGATACACAATTATTTGTCTGTAGTTAGTAGAATGTATTGATGTCAACATTCAATAAAGCACCAGAAGACCACAAATGTGAGGAGCAGACCAAACATATGAGGCAAAACTCTGGACATTCTGTGAAAGTCAGGACAGTTGAGAGGTATGCAGACTCATTCTGTTGTTGGTGTAACATTACCAACCTCAGTCACATATTTAGTACACCAGAAAGCTGGGGAATGCTGTGGACATTTTGAGTGAAGTGCAGTATTGCAGAAACAGGGGCAGATGTTAATGCCTTTAACATACAAAATCCCAGATTGGAATACAGGTAGGTGTGGCCTGGAGTCGTATTATAAGTACTGACCAACATGTAGCAAAATACAAGCCTCTTAGCTTCCCTTAAGGACTCCTCTCAAACCTCTTGTAAGAACAAATCCAAAAACAAACAAAACAGAGTCCAAACTGGCCGTAATCTTTTATTATAAAATGTAAGTGCTTTCAGGTTAAAAACCCTTCATCAGACAAACTACACATAACCATGACAGTCTTTAAATATAAATATAAAACATTTCTAAAAGCAACCAATTACTTTCTATACTTGACCCGCCTTTTCTTTAAGGCTGGTTTTAAAGGTACAGAACTATTTAACCCAGGTGGGTTGTCAGCAGCCAACTGTATGATCCATCTTAACTCTGCATACTCTGTACCATTGACAATGACCCCCCCCTTTTATTTTCATCTGTGCAACATGCAGAACCATAAAAACAAAAGTGATCTGGAAAGTTAGAGAGATGCTGGTACAATGCATAATGCTTATCCTTCTGTCTAATAGATGACAAATGGTGCAATATTCTTGTTTTTAACTTACAATTAGTTTTTCCAACATAAAAACTCGGACATGAATGGCAATCTGCATAAAACTCAAATGTGTATTTTTTGTTTGTAACAGGATATATAAAATAATTTAAACCATTCACATTTGAACATGCTTTACAATGCCTACAGGGAAAAGGCCCTGTTCTCATGTGTGCAGAGGAAACATTGTTAGCCTTCTTCTTATTTTTCAAACCAGGTTCTATGCATAACATATCTTTTATATTACTATTTTGCTTGAAGGTAAATCTTGGCTTCTCATCTAAAATATCCTTCAAGTGATTGTCACTTCTTAGTATCTTCCAGTTTTGCTTAATAATATCACATATCCCATACACACTGTTACTATAATGTAGCATTACCTTGGGTTTGTTGTCATACTTATTAGATGGCTTCAACTCATCTCCCTGCTGTTCTTTATCAGAAAACCATGGTCTAGCCCTGGCTTCCCTGTTGGATATTATACTGTTCTTAGTTTTTTCTAAATTTTCCTTTGAATAACCCTTTTACTTAAGATGTTCATTTAACACATATATTCTTTGTGAAACTCATTGTCTGTGCACAGCCAAGAAACTCTGTATCCTTGCCCTTGCATAATATTATGAAAAGTATGCCTAGGATGCATACTACGTTCATTCAAATAATGATTTCTCCAGCATTGTTTCCTATGCAAGGTGGTGTTTATCTTACCAGTTACATTTTTATTTAAGGTGACATCTAAAAAGGCAATGGTCTCATTGCTATGCTCTACTGAGAACCTAAGAAAATCTGTAGTTTTCTTGAGGTAATCAACAAAGTTTAACAGTTCATCACTGCCCTGTGCCCACAACAAAAAATATCATCCACAAATCTGGCATAAAAAATTGTTGAAGTCTTCCATAGATGTTCACATTTGAAAATATATTTATCTCCCAGAAGACTAGTACTAAATTAGCATATGAGTTGGCACAGGGTGTGCCCATGGCAACACCCTGTACCTGCCTATAATGTGTTCCATTACAAAGAAAGATGTTATTTTCTAACATCAATGCTAGTGCTTCCAAGATTAAAGTATTGGTATTGTCACCATATATATTAACTGTGTGCAATACCTCTTTCACTGCCTTTAACCCAAATTCATTTGTGATTACCATAAACAAACTGTTGACGTCCATGATTTAAGCATCATACAATTTTGATAAGAATTGTGCAGTGTCTTACAAAATCCTACGAAAATAAGTAAGCAGATTTTTCAATTTTGCTTCTACCCACATAGATAAATGTTCAGTAACCTATCCCCGCCCTGAAACTATTGGTCTCATCGGTGGGGGTAGGGTATTTTTATGCATTTTTGGTAGTGCTTTAAAAATAGAAATTACTGGATGTTCAATGCTGAAAAATGCATACAAGTCATCATCTAACATTCCATTTATTCTTAAAGCCCTTAGCATCTTACCAACATTACTTATACAGTGCTTAACCATCAAAGGTGAAACATTTCTATAAGTACTGATATCACTAGTTAGGGCATCCAAGGCTTGGATGTATGCTGTAGTATCCATAACTGCAATGGCCCCACCCTTATCAGCTGGTTTGATAACCAGTCTATCATCTTTCATTAGATCTAGCAGTGCTTGCCTTACCAAATAAGTTAAGTTATTAAACCTGCTTGTTGCATTATCAAGAAGTCTTATTTCATCCTCACAAGTTTTTAAAGTATGAACTGTGGGGTGCATAACTGGTACAAAAGTACTCAGATGTTTCATAACATTAGTATAATGGCTGTTTCCCCTAAACATGCTGTTCAGAATAACATTCCGCCCAAACATGTGCAAATCCAGTATAACTTCACTTAATACTGATGCCTTACTGGGTACAAACAATAATACTTTACATCAAACATTAAATTGTTCTTTAGTCATTTGAACACTAGATATAGTAAATACATTACAGTCATTAAAATCAGTCGGTTCATGACTCCGCCGTTTCATATCCCTTTGTACAGAGCGACCTCACCTGTTTTCTGTTTTCTTTCTCTTACTGGTACTGGGTAAGTACTGACAGTCACACTGTGCTTGTCCATACACTTATTAAAAATGAACATAATTCTGTTGGCCCTTCATTGAAATGACCCATTATGTATAAATGTCTGTACATACAGACATATATGTATAAATATCCATCTGTCAGTATCTCTCTCACATGCATAGTATATCTATTACTGTATAGTGTCAAATAGATATATACAGATATAGATATATATTTTATATATATATATATATATATATATATATATATATATATATAGGTATATATATTAAAATTATACATAGACTCCCCCATATATCTACAAAACACATATACATATCATACACACACTGCTACATTTATATATACATCCCTGTTATATACAGAAATGTGTGTGGATGTCTGCATTGTCCAACATACCTTAATAATGATGAGTAAACTGCACTGTCACACAGCTATAATGTTGCTCAAAGGATCCAAACTAAAGTGCAACTGTACATAATCCACTTACCTACAGACCCATATGCATGTTGGATGTCACCACATAGACAGACACAGGTGGGCAGATGGTGTAATTTATAATGGTGTCAATGCACGTATGGACAGGGCACATTGTCCATGCCCACAGTGTCACCTATCTAATTGCAAGCAGCCACATATGGCCATACTGGTAAGTGTACACACATAGCTAGAATAACATCAGTTATCTCACAGCTAGGATACTAGATGCAGATGACAGTACAAAGCAATATCACTCTGCAGGCCACAGATGCTGTTCAACAAAAGCTTAGTTTGTGTAATTCACAAGTATTGTGCCTGCAATCACATATACAACAAACTTAATCTGTGGCAGATCTGATAAATATTGTGATCTATAGTGTATAATCCTAATTAGGTAGGGGTTCTAATCTCACTACACCCCATTTGGTGTGTGTGTGTGTGTGTGTGTGTGTGTATGTGCACCCCTACATAACAGTGGCTATATCCTCACAGGCTATCCAGCAGTAAAAGTTATGCACATTTTGGGCCCATAACTTGCTGCTGGCTTCCAAACTGCCCTCTTCTACAAGACCTGATAATGTCAACCACCTTAAGACTACCAGCTGTCAACATAGCAGCAAGACTTAAGCTGTGACATGTGCAATAAATACTGTAATCTATAGTGCATCATACAAGATAGGTAGGGGTTCTAATCTCACTCCAGGTTACTTGGTGTGCGTGTGTGTGCACATACCCCTGCAAAGCAACTGCCATGCCCTCATAGGCTATCCTCCTGCAAGGGTTATGCATTTTTTGGTCCTGTAACTTGCTGCTGGCTTCCACACTGCCCTATTCTAGAAGGCCTGATGATGTCAGCACCTTAAGACTACCAGCTGACAGTGTAGTATCAGACATACGTGGTGGTGCATGCGATTAGTACTGTGGTCTATAATGTATAAGTCTAGATAGGTAGGGGTTCTATTCTCACTCTGCCAACATGGTACGTGTGTATATCCATATGGCATATGTATGATAACCTCTGTAAAGTAGACATAGTTAGGGTTTTGCATCATTTTATTTGTAGTGGGTGATATGGCCACCCAAGTGACTGACCACAACAAGGCTTGCTGATGTCAACAAGCATTATATTTTCTGAACTGATAGTACTAGCATCGAGTTGTGTTGTGTGCATAGAGTACTGTTATCTGTAGTGTGTACCAGTTCATAGGCAAGTGTCCTAATCTACATATAGCCAACTTGCAGTATGTTATTGGCATGTCCTGCATGCAGTGAGTGGAAGTGGTGCTAGCCTGAATGTGGCCATGTTTATATGTGAGGCTTTTACATCAGTATACATCATGTTATGGAGCCATAGGACATAAGAACTTAACTAGCATAATGGCCATGCAGCCCTCACAGTCACAGACATCTGTATACCCCTCAGTACAGGACCAGCACATATTGTTCCAGTCCAAGAGGGACTCAGGTAGATGCTCTGCATTGAGATGATGGCTGCCCAGCCAATCAAGCAGCATGTGCTGAGGTGCACTGAGGTACTCTGTGCACTGTAATGCAAGGTCTGCTTCAAGGGTGCATTTTTCTGCTAGACAAATGTCTCCAACAAGCATGTAGTACTAACATCACATAGTAGGTTAATGTCCTGACAGTGAGTCATCCATCTACTATGCTCCCTACAGACAGACAGCATATACACTCCATCAAGGACACACCGTGCCCTGTAGCAGGCCTTATCACAAATTATGAATGTGTGAATATACTGACTGCTGCCATTGTCCTTGGTAGACTGTCATACAAATGTGAACCTATGGAGCCATGCACATATACTGCTGTACCTTGCTGAAGTCATATTTCTGCTGTGCTGCCATGCCATGCTGTGCCAATTCACTGTTGATGTGTGTCCATAGATTACCCCCAGACTCCTAGAACAGAAACATACACAGGTCCATGACATACCTGTCACTGTGTAACAATACCGCCAGTACAACATCATACTACATAAGGTCCAGAAAAGTATGTTGCGTACTCATGACACATGCCAGCATACAGTGTATTTTGGTGACCAGTACAAATGGCATGGTAAAACATTTCTGCATTACACAAGTACATGTCATGTAATATAGTCACCCTGTGCATCAGACACACCTTCATTTCCCTGCATCCATGGGAAGGTTGACGGGGATGTGGCACAGTGAAGGATGACAGGGATGTGGCACAGGTATCATTACTTGCACAGGGTGATGTGTGGGGGTCCTGGAGGCCTGGGCTGGCCCAAATGTTTGACAGCATGTGTGTGAGTCAGGAAGGGGAGCAGGTGAGATGGACCATGGAGAGGTGCTGTGTGTGTCTGTTGGTGACCTGCATGTGACAGTGGTGTGAGAGGGTGTGCATGTACACAGTTAAGCTCAGTGCTCACCCTACACATGTGTATGTTGGACAGCTTTGGACTGTACATGGTAAAGTTGACAGTTCACCATCTCTAGCCCTAAACATGGGAACTGGCTCTGCCAGGAGCTGCACTGGCACCACCATGCCCAAGGTCAGATGTGGTGCTAGTACCTGATGGTGACTGATGTTTGCTGGGACTGAGTGCCCCACATGACTGCCCAGGACCACATACTCATGGTCTGCTACTTCATGGTGTGGACAGCACACCCCCATGTGTAGCATTGGATGTACTGATACATATGGAAGGGTAACTGTGCACAGCCACGTGGACTCTCAGCAGATGGTGTTGCTGGCCTATGTCCATGAGTCCGACATCCAACTCCACATGTTCCAGCACAGACAATGTGCATTCCAAGACAGACACTGTCTCAGCCCACCATCTGTTCACTGCATCAGTAAACCAATCAAGGGTGTCCCCAGTGCAGTGGAGACAGTCATGGATGTCAGACTGTGCTGCATCCATAACCCTAAGCATATATCTGGTGTTCCATTCATAACATGCCTGTGCCTTCATGATGGCCCAAAACATGAGCAGAGTGACCTGTGGTGTGATACCTGCAACATGTGATAGATGGACAGCAGTCCTCCTATGAGCACCCCTGTCAATCTGCCTGTGTGGGACCACACCAGCTGTCTGGCTATGGTCATTGTCTACACTCACTGAAGCCATAGTTGCCACACTGACCTGTTCAATGTCAACACCCTCTGAATGTCCAGTATTTGAGGTCTGTGGGGACTGGCTGTGTGTGTGGGCATACTGACTGTGTGCAGTGGCAATGGGGACAGAAGAGGGATATCTACCTCTGGGACAGATTCAGCCCGCAACAAACTCACCTGTGCTTCAGTGTGGCCGCCATCATCAGAGTCTGAAGAGACACTGACATCAGGTTGTGTTGGGGAGAGACCCCAACCCCCTGGTCACCTGTGGAAACCAAGACAAAAGTAATACATTACTGCCTGCACTATTATGTATGGAAAATCCACGGAGTCATAATGAGAATCCACAACTGCATTACCAGTCTCACACTTCATCTCCGATTTCATGCACAACAGACTTTCTCACAACAAAATACATGTTCGACTCAAGGCCTTTATAACAAGCACGTTGAGTACATCGTGTGACACTTGACCAGTACAATATACCTTTTAGGTATGCAATATGACACTATGCCTGATAAAACAATGCATAAAAGTACACCTATCTTAACAAATATATACAAATACAAGTTTCAATGCTTAAGGTATGTACCATCGACCTTTCGGTTTTTACAAGGCATGTCAAATGAATTGCCTTATGTACACCAGGAGGCTTATTCACTCTGAACTATAAATGCAAAAGTGTTCTTGCTCGTTTAACTTGTTTAAACGCACTCCTGTCTTTACCCACTCTAGGAAATGTAGTTAACTGTTCCAGACTTGCACACAAGTGTGCATAGGGGATTATCCTGGCTATTAACATTAATAGTATATATATATATATATATATATATATATATATATATATATATATATATATATATATGTTCCATAAAAAAAACGTATCAAGCTTACCAGGAGCAGGACCACGGCCTTGGATAACTCCTGATGGTCCTGTAAAAAAGTGAGGGTGAGGTAATTTCAGTACCACCTCATGTTGCAGCACAACAAGGTAATATCTGCATATATGTCACATGTACAGTAGCTATTGTGTTACTTGATGTATTGGTGACATTATGAGTATGAGTGTACAACTTTATTTGAACCCTCCCACAGTACATAGACCTGACACCCACATAAAGGTATGTACAGCCTGACATGATGACTGCTACAGTATTACAGTGGTGATCACAATAAGCTTGCTTTTATGCCCCTCTGCTGTGGACACTGTGGCACCCACATCCACAGTGTGTGGTGTGATGGATGCCTGGGAGCTGTCGTGTGTCCCTAGGTTCACCAGGAATTCCTCTGTGGCCACTAGTGGTTGTTCCATTGCAGGCACTCCACTGCTGATGGGATGATCCTTGGCTACATCAGGTGCTCTTAGTTGTGCAGCATTCACTATGTCTGTAGCAAGGTGTTGAACCTGCTCATATGTCCTGTCCTGGTAGCCAATCACATTCCCATCCTGGGAATGCAGCTCACTGTTCCCTGCTATGCCTCCCCCTGCATAGGAGGATGTGATGATGCTGCTATAGTCCTTAAAGTATTAGTTCATTCTCCGCATCTCAGAAGGGGGCATGCCTTCTATGATATATTAGTCCTGAAACACACCAAAAGGAAAACACATTACAGGATCAAATACATGGATATCCATTATATACAGATACAGCAAGAACAAAATGGCCGGCACTATCCAGTGCTTGCTCACACATCATTCCCCAAAATGTGACAACATACTACATGTGTGGATAGGATGGATATAGTGTCATTACTGAGGTAATTCCCTGTGTACCATGAGAGATTCTGCTTTATGATCATACACCCAATGCATCGGTCCACTGTGGTGTGTCCCCAAGACCAGCCATCCAAAAATATATCATAACACTAGTGCCAGATGAATAGCAGTGTGCTATTATGACCACTATATAGAGATAGTCCAACAACACCAGTATGCCACAATGACAAAAGACAATGCAACCCTGATATAGTGTATGTCCCCTTATGTGTAGGACAGCATGGTAACAATGACATGTCATTACCACAGGTCTAAGACAGTCTTACTGATGTAATCCCTATTCCCCATAGCTCTATCCTTCCCATTTGCATTCTGTCATACACAAAAAGCAGTTACCTACCTAGTGGAGTGCAGTACTCCTTTGTTGAAATGTACTACTAGTGATGTTTTGCAGATGTGTACACTGTGTAAGGAAAGTCTCATACAGAATGTTTGCCCATAGCCAGCTGCTTGCATTTTAACATGCTTCCCATTAGCAGGTAATTGCCTCTAAAGCAATCTGTGACTCTGATATGCTAATTGCAGCCAAAACAGCTGAGTTGTACCATCATTAGCCAATGACATGCAACCATTGTGCAATATATAAGGCCTTCATGTAGAACAGGGCCCCTTTCTTAGCTGTTGAGATGGACATTACTGGGGTGAGGAGACTACATCATTGCAGAAGGTAGGTCTGTAGCAGAAACCTTTACATTGAGCTGCATGTACCACAGGCTGCAGCTGCTGCTGCAGGTAATAGACATAGAGTGTGTGAACACTTTGGAGGACAACAAGCTGTAGGTGTATCTGTGTCAGCTGTGCCAGCTTTTTTGTAAAAGCCGAGCTTGGGTGAGAATGCTCTTTACACTCCAATTACGGTATGTGTTTAAGTTAAATATGTTGGGCAGCTATGTCAATAACTGAGTACTAGCAACCTATAGTAATGCTGTATGGCTATGTGAAGTGTGTCCCCACCTGCAGGCCTGTGACTTCCAGCACTGAAAAAAAGTTATTTAATTTTGAATGCTTCGTGTGAATAATGAGTGCATGAGTCATTCATTAATTGCTGTCTTAACAATAATGTAATTGAAATGCAACACAACACTGGATTTGAACCCAGGACTGTGTGTGGCAAATTTACTGTCTGCAAGGCATTTAACAGACTCAGCTACTGAGTCACTGCTACAGCAAGTGTATTTGCAAGATATATATGCATACATACAGACTGCGACAAACATTTTCTGCATCTATCAGTAAGTGCATGGCTTTATTTGGATGTATTTCTTCACCAGAGTCCCAGTCGAATATGTATTTTGCCATGAATGGCTTGGCAGGTGACTTTCTACATGCTGCTGATAAAAGGACACATTTATCTGCTATCATAGGCCTCAGTTGCATCCATTATCATGTCTTTGGCTGTCTAGTGGTATAATATTGCACCAGAGTCCAAGGTAGACTTCCATTTTTTTCCATCACTTTTTATTCCAGTTTGAGTGGTGCTGTGCAGCATACAGCTCTTCTGAGACACTCCTAATGATGGTAATTGGCAATTACTATGTTTTGTTTAAACCACCTGTTTTAAGTAAGAGTTGTGTGGCATGGTTGGTTAATGCAGTGTGCTACAAGCATGATGGGCTCGGGTTGGAAAATGGCAGAGGTGTTTATTTTGTACGTGTTTTACAATGTTAGAAACACATATAGTCATTATAGCTCTATTTAGCTGAGCTGAGTGAAGCTGTGTGATGCGGTGTGTAGCACAGTGCTGTGCTACAAAATATAAAGAAACGAAAAAAGGGGAGATAGGAAAGTGGTGAAATGGAGAAAGTGGTGAAATGGGGGCAAGCAGAGGGAAATAAATAGTGAAATACAGGGAGGGATGTGCAGGAAGGATGTAGGAAAGAACTATAGCTATCCATTTCTTGTACAGCAACAGCTGTGCACTTTGACAGATTTTGTAGATGAATTTGGAATCTCAAACACCAGAGAGAGGAGTAGGGACAACATAACTGTGTTGTCAAGCCAATTGGACCAAATTACATGTGTCCAGTGGACACATGTGCGAAATGGATAGCTATGTATGGGATGATATTTTTTTGGGACAGGTACCCATTTTTTTTAAGGTGAGAGTGGAATGTTGTGGTGGGACATTGGTACATGTGGGGGAGGTAAGTTGGGTAGGTGAGGATGCATTTGCAAACAGACAAGACAAGCAAGACAGCAGATGGGCAGTGTCTGATGCATGAGGGGTGAAAACCTTGGATAGGGAGGGTGCTGTGGAATCCAAATTCCATGTGCTTCTAGACACCAGCAGTGTGAATCACATCTCCACCCATGGGACTGTCAGCAATACTCCTTCACTGCCCCAAGGGTGGCTATGCTGGAGACTGGGCACCAGGGTGAGGCTGCCCCACCAGGTTGGCCATCATGCCTTCAATCCAGCGCAGGAGGCAATCATAGCCACTGTGGACTATCCTGTGCACCAAGACCAGCAGCTCCACCTGGATGACAACTCCCCCTCCGCCACTGCTCCCAGAGGGGGGCACATCCCCATCTCATGGGTAGTACTACCCAATGCCACAGGTAGTGCAGGGGCAGCAAAGAGGGCACCACCATTCTGGGTCCCAGACATGCTGGGACCCAGTGCTACAGCTGGTTGAGGCAAGGTGGGGGGAATCAGTCGGAATTGGGCTACCTTGTTGTGCTGTGGTAGATGAGGTATGGCAATAAGTTACAGTTAGTAATAACCTAACCATTGTTAGTATTAACAGAATTGAACATCATACTTATTCATCTAAATACAAATTAATGTATGTTATATGCAACACAGCATTAAGTAACATAACAGTTAGTATGATAACAGCATGCCAGTATGAAGTAAACCATAGGGGCAACAAAACTGTTAGTTTACCAAATATGTTAATATTGCGCATCATAATAAAACATAACAATAATCAATCACATTTTTCCAAAATGTACTTAAACAAAATATGTTAATATGAAATCATAATAATAAGTAACAGTAATAAATAAATGAAGCTAAGGGGTGGGGAGAGACAGAAAAACATTCCATTACTGTCATTGCAGATTATATCCCTGAACACACTGATAAGAAATGCTCTACAGATGTCTAGTGTCAGGTTTGAGTACAGTGATTATAATTCTCCTATAACTGCCGTAGCATGTACGTACCTCTCAAGCTGTTAGCATGGGTCAGTATGGGCCAAGCAATAACAAATGTAGGTACACCACTACATAGAACAGTTATGTGGACTTGTATAACTACCCAGGTGTTCTGTAAATTGATCTGGTAAAACATTGCATTCCCGGTAATAATTTATCTGCTAATCATGTGACAGATGGATTAGATAGTTCTAATTACATACGAGAAATCGTGACACTTGACAGGCATGTTTGTGTACAGTAAGTAAACTAGACAGCCACCATGCCTTAGTTGGAAGGCATGAAAGTAGAACTCAATAGCTGTGGCTGCAGGGGACATCTGCAAATAATGTAATAATTGACTGCAGCAACTTAGTACAGATATGCAAGGCATACAGCCATACTGGGATTACACAGCTTTATTTATGAATCAACAATGCTGATGGAAAGATTCTTGGTATTGATGTTAATATTCTGAGAAATTTAAACACACTATCTGCTCATAATATGGGGTACCTCACCCATATATTTGTTGTGTTCCTGGTTAGAGAGAAATGTGAGCATTACATGACTGATGCTGAAAATTTAGTGCTACATACCACTGGATTAGAACCCAGGACTGTGTGTGGCAAAATGTACTGCATATAAAGCATTTCACAGACTGGGCTACTGAGTCACTGCTGACTACTGAGTGACTGATACTTGCCTAGAGATCACCTGGAACTATACTATGAATTGAGCAATACAAGTTACAGGATATTCCTCTGGCATTCTAGTATTATTTATTTTTCATTTGCTTACCAGGAGATCTCAACTGGCCCTGAGGTCCATTTTCAGAGGAAGCCCGGGGGAAAAAGCTCCATACATATAAGTAGACAGTATTGAACAATCAAGTTGAAACACACATTAATTAGATTAACATTGTAGAAAGCAAAAATCAGGAAAGTAATTAATTACATAATTACAAAATTACCAAAACTGGCACTATGTGAGATGACAATTAAACAGCATGACTTAATAGTGAGAACAGTGTGATAGTTTGTCAAGGAAGGGTAAAGCAGTCTCTATAACTGTTATCTGACAAAGTAGTGCATGTGTTTATATTGCTAAACGAAATTGATTACTGAACTAAGTAAATAACTGTAGCTGTGAGAAAGAGCTATTTTTGGGTGATACAAGGGAGTAGTAGGTGGTCTAGCCAGGAGTAAGGCAGGAGCAGAGCCAGTGTTTTGCTAGATGTTCCTTAAGGAGGTGTTTGAAATCATGAATGCTGAGGGTTTTTAGCTATAGGTTGAGGAAGAGTGTTCAAGAGTTTGGCTATTTTATAGGAGTAGAGGCCAGTGCCTTGTGTGTTGTGGGGTTGAATAATCTTTAACATAGGTTTGTTTGAGGATTGTAGTGCTCTAGGATTGCTGTTGGGTTGGATTAGGTTAGTGAGTGCTGGGCAGTCATTTGGTTTGTAAATTATTTTGTGGGCTATGGACAGTTGATTTAATGTTAGTAGGTTTGGGAGTTCTAACCATTTGAGTTGTGAGAGGACTGAGCAGTGGTGGGTTCTGTAGGGGTAGCCTGTAGCGAATTTGGAAATTTTGTTGTAGCATGATTCTAGATTATTTAGGTCTGATTTATGAATGCTTGTAAATACTTGAGAGCCGTAGAAGAGAGTGGACAGTAGTTGTGTGTGGGCTGTGGCTAGTCTGGCACTTTCAGTAAGGTTTAATTCTATATAGGGTGCCTAGTTTGGAGTGGACTTTTACAGTGTTATGCTAGACTGCAGTGACAGTAGAACAGCTGTATTTACAGATTTTATATCATTAGCTAAAATTGTATGTAATATTGAATTGCAAACTGCAGCTTTAAGAACTACAAAAGTGACGCATAAGAAACTATCTTGGTTAAAACTTAAAAAATTACTAGATAAAATGTAACTACAAGAAAGGCAATGCATATGTTATGGACATTGTATATAGTTCAGGCTGCCCTCAAGGCTTCAACTCACAACTGCACAATGCCCAGGCAGTAAAATGTAAAAAGGTGTCCACTAAACAAAATGTTCCACTGGATACCAAACAAATAAACGAAATGTTCCACTGGATACCAAACAAATATAAAATAAAAGAATTTATTGCAGAAACAGTCACAAACACAAACCACTCGTGTACAGAAACAGGGTTAAGCACTTTCATCTGTAATCAGACTTCATCAGAACCCTGAGCCAGGAAATTCAACCCAATTATATACACAAATCAGCAAAAATAGGCGCCAAAAATCTTAAAGAAACACTTCAAAACAACTCTCTCAATATAAAAAACCTAAACATATATGTATATATATATATATATATATATATATATATATATATATATATATATAAAACCTACCCATCACAAATACATGACACATATATACACGTGAACAAAACATCTTATAACAAATAAATAACTTTGTTAAAATCTAAAAAATCTAAAAATATCCTAAATAAAAGGGAAGGTTAAGCTTGCAAAAAAGGTTTGATGCTTATAAAATCATTAATCCCTGGGAAACAAGTGGCGTTAGTTTTAAACTGCCAAATAGCCTCCCTTTTAGCCAGGTTAACTTTCCAATTCCCCCCACTAGGTACAATGTCAACCCTGTCTATAATAAAAAACTTGAAATTGTGAGTATCGTAAACAGACACATGCTGAGCTAGGGCGTTCTTAAGGTCACCAGTTCTAATTTTATACAAATGTTCATAAATACGTTTTCTAAAGGGCCTCTCGTTCTTTCCGATATAAAACACAGAACATTTGGAACATAGGGCTAGGTATACCACTGTATATATATATATACATATATGTTTAGGTTTTTTATATTGAGAGAGTTGTTTTGAAGTGTTTCTTTAAGATTTTTGGTGCCTATTTTTGCTGATTTGTGTATATAATTGGGTTGAATTTCCTGGCTCAGGGTTCTGATGAAGTCTGATTACAGATGAAAGCGCTTAACCCTGTTTCTGTACACCAGTGGTTTGTGTTCGTGACTGTTTCTGCAATAAATTCTTTTATTTTATATTTGTTTGGTATCCAGTGGAACATTTCGTTTATTTGTTTGGTAGCCAGTGGAACATTTCGTTTAGTGGACACCTTTTTACATTTTACTGCCTGGGCATTGTGCAGTTGTGAGTTGAAGCCTTGAGGGCAGCCTGAATTTTTCGTTCTGTGAGTTTTTCTGGTTGCTAATTACGTGGTCGCTGTCATGGCTAGCCCTTCGGGTGAGACTCCGACTGTTATTGTCAATAAAGAGATCTCTTCCATCCGGACGGAGCTTTCAACTTTGAAAGACGAAGTTGCCCGTCTCATTGGCTTGGTTGAGCGTTCCCTTACGTTGGGTAATGCACAGAGTTCCTGTCACGCTACTGAAGTCAACGTTCACCATATTGAGACAACTAACAACAATTCCAGCCCAAAACCCAGTAGTAACTCCTTTTCGGGTTCGAGCGAGCATTTTCTCATCCCCAATGGACAACCTATTAACACAGGGGAGGTCCGCTCCCCACCTGTGGAAGTACTGGATCATTTAAATCTTAAAGCTGCTGATTCCTGCAAACATTTGCTCGACAGGGAAGATGAGCGTGATTTTACTTTTGATTTCAGTCTCTATCAAGTTCGTGAAGAGAGCGAGTGACTGGGGGCCCGTCCAAAACGACCTATGGCTGTTAAAACGTATACAGGTATGTGTCAGCCAGTGAAACAAACTATTTTTACAAATGCTGACAAAACTTTGGGGCATTGTGATTTTAACTCTTCACCCATTGTTGGGAATTTTACTAAAAAGAAGGCGGCACACACAGTGAATGGTTCTGGTGTTGTTTCAAGGAAACTGGACACTTTGGACAATTTTTTGGATGTTAATTTTGATTTTGGGGACAACAACAACAGAAGGACTATTTTGGACACTACTGTGGGTGACAAAGGGGGTATTAAAAATATGATTTTTGATTTTGGTAAAAAGCTGTTTAATATTAAATGTATTAAGTTGGATAATGCTTACCTATCCAGATGTATGACTTTAAACATAGTACCTAAGGGGCTTCGATTTTTTAAGTTACCCCTAGGAATTGAATATAACGACAATGTTAAGCATATTTTTAACAAACTATTTGATGGTTTTGGGTTTGAATATATAGGTCAGCTGTTGAAAATTAATGATGAGAAATTATCTAAACTTATTAGTGAAGTGGAGAAACTTGATTATGACATTACTCACGACCGGAGTTTTCCTGAATGGACTGATTTGTATAATAAGCAATTTTCTTCTGCTGAGCAAAAGGTTAAGAATATTTATTTTAGGAAATGTAGGAAAATATCTAGAGATGTGGACAGTTATAATAATAACCAAGTATACATTTGGCCCCAAGAGAGAAAAGACACGGGTACAAAGTTTGGCCTCAGTCAAGACAATAGACATTTTGACCATGAGTCTAATTTTCAGGGGGGGGTGATTCTTTCCAGCCCCAAAGACACGTCTGTTGTCACACAACAGGAGGTGGTAAATTGTAAACAAAACGTTGATGTTATACCCTGCAATGTAGGGACTTTGTCTGATTCTTCTATTAACAATGGTGGTAAACAGATTGTTTACTCCCATTCTGGGTTTAACATATTCAATTACACTGATATTAACATCACCCCTGACATGTTTCAACTTTTTTCTAAAGGTTTTAAGTTTGTACCCACTGGTAGGATGAACTTAACTGAAGCGATTAAGGATGTCAAACTTTATTGCAGACGCCTTAACCTGGCTATGCAATTTAAGGATGACACCAACACCCATACTGATTTGGCTATTGGAGGACCTTCTTTAACCAGAAAGAGTACCTACATACCTATTTCTCATCCCAAGGTAGCCCATTTTGACCAAATGGTATGTCATGATATTTACAGATTTAACACCATTAAGAACTGTATATTTTCTTCTGACAATATAGACAATCTTGCTAGGGATGAACGTCGATGTTTGGATTTTTTTCTATCCAACTCTAATTTACGGGTTATGAAGCCCGATAAGGGGGCGGAGTTGCGGTGTACAACAACGTGGACTATGTTAACGCTATGACCAAAATTGTTTTGGAATCTGGTAACTATGAAGTGGTGTCCCTTAATGAAATCAATGTAGGATATCGTAAAATTGATCTAGCTATTGAGGAATATTTACTTGACAACAGGATTTCCAAAGACATTTACGATTTTATTAAGGTTGATTTTCCAGTTTTAGCAACCATTTTTGGCATCCCTAAGGTCCACAAATGTGTTTCCAACCCGCCCTTTAGGCCTATTGTATCTGGTGGTAAGTCTAAAACTTTTCCTATTGGTACAGTCATTGACCGATGGACCAAACCATTATATGAGAAAATTCCCCACCTTGTCAAAGATTCCTGGTCTTTTTTAGGGAAATTATCGCCTGATTTGTGGAACAAGGACTTAATTTTTTTTTTTTTGACCATCGACGTTGTCAACCTATTTTCATGTATCCCAAAGGATATAGGGCTGGAATATTTTGCAAACAGTCTTAGATCCATCTCTAGTTTTACTTGGGATCGAATCTGTGTTTTGGTCGACATGATGTCCTTGGTCTTGGACTACAATTTTATCAGTTTTGAAGGAGAATTTTACAGACAGACCAGAGGGGTGGCGATGGGTGCCTCTTGCGCACCCATCTTCGCTAATCTCGTTATGTATGAGTGGGAGAAACTTTTTCTTTTTTCTTGTCAACATTTTTCCAATATCACCTTCTATAGTAGATATTTGGATGATTTTTTCATCCTATGGAACGGGCCTGCTAGTGAGATCCCTGTTTTTATGGATTATATTAATAAAACTACAGACTTTTTACGTTTTATTCACCAGTTTTCTTCCAATGGGATTGCCTATTTGGACACTTTTATTAGTCACTAACGGGTTTGATTCTAGGATTTATCGTAAAGATACATTTTCGAATAATTACTTGCATTTTTCAAGTGACTACCCTAGGTACACTTTTAAAAATATATTCAAGGGGCAATGCATTAGAGCTGCCCGTATGTCATCTAACAAAGCCGTCATGGTAAAGGAATTGGAATTTATTAAATCAATGTTTTTGGATAGGGGTTACCTGAATGGTATGTTAAATGATGTTATTTCTTATGTTACACGTGAATGGGGTAACAAATTCTTTCCAATTCTAGGGAAGGGTGACCTGTTTAGGAAAAATCCTTTATCTTCCCCCACGCACAAGTCTAGAGTATGTGTCTTAACTTTTTCTCCGCACGTGCAATATATTAAAAACATAATTTTTGAATGTTGTAGATTATTTCAATCTGACAACGACTGTGTGAATATTTTGGGTAGTCAACCCAGTTTTGTGTTTAGAACAGGTCCAAATATTAAGGATCTTCTTGAGTTAAAGAAAAAACCTAGATTTAGTCTTGGAACCACAAAGAAATGTGGACACTGTGGTCAATGTTCGTCGGTATTAGAAACTAATGGGGTTAGGTTGGACAATTTTAACAAAGCATATGTTAAGAGTAAAGGTGGCAATTGTCAAACCTCCCGAGTGGTATACCTAGCCCTATGTTCCAAATGTTCTGTGTTTTATATCGGAAAGACCGAGAAGCCCTTTAGAAAATGTATTTACGAACATTTGTATAAAATTAGAACTGGTGACCTTAAGAACGCCCTAGCTCAGCATGTGTCTGTTTACGATAACACTCACAATTTCAAGTTTTTTATTATAGACAGGGTTGACATTGTACCTAGTGGGGGGAATTGGAAAGTTAACCTGGCTAAAAGGGAGGCTATTTGGCAGTTTAGAACTAACGCCACTTGTTTCCCAGGGATTAATGATTTTATAAGCATCAAACCTTTTTTGCAAGCTTAACCTTCCCTTTTATTTAGGATATTTTTTAGATTTTTTAGATTTTAACAAAGTTATTTATTTGCTATAAGATGTTTTGTTCACGTGTATATATGTGTCATGTATTTGTGATGGGTAGGTTATATATACACATATATATATATATATATATATATATATATATATATATATACATATATGTTTAGGTTTTTTATATTGAGAGAGTTGTTTTGAAGTGTTTCTTTAAGATTTTTGGCGCCTATTTTTGCTGATTTGTGTATATAATTGGGTTGAATTTATATTTGTTTGGTATCCAGTGGAACATTTCATTTATTTGTTTGGTATCCAGTGGAACATTTCGTTTAGTGGACACCTTTTTACATTTTACTGTCTGGGCATTGTGCAGTTGTGAGTTGAAGCCTTGAGGGCAGCCTGAATTTTTCGTTCTGTGAGTTTTTCTGGTTGCTAATTACATTGTATATAGTTGTTTATTTTATGATGTTCAAAATATTTTTCTATAACATTTATTCATATTTATGTTGTATGAAAATTAATAAAAATTCACAAATAAAAAAAGCTGTATTTGAGAATCAACAATGCTAGTGGACACATTTTATTGTTATTGGTTTGAAATATCCATGAAGTCCACAAACAATATCTGCCCATGGACTGGCCTACCTCACCCATATACCTTTATTACTTGATTTCTGAGGAAGAAAGAGCGTTATGTAACCGATATTGGCCTGGAGACAGCCTTGTACAGTACTATGAGTTAACTAATACAGTTTGCAGGCCATTAGATTTGCTGGCTACAGCTATTAGTGTTGCAAGTGACTGCAGCAACCTTAGCATAGACAACCAATGCATACTGCTCTACTACAATGGTTTGAGAACACTTTAGTATTATTGTTTCATTGAAATACAGTTCTTATTCATTTATTGCACTACAGCTCTACAGCTCTAATTGCCCATTTATTGCACTACAGTTCTACTTGCCCATTTATTGCACTTTACCTTGTGTATACTTTATTGCAGTAAATGTTTTACTCTTTCTTGCTTATTACACTACAGTTGGCATACTAAATCCATAATTACCATGCTCAAGATGCAACCTGGCCAGGCGCCTGGCATGGGACTTGACATTGCGAGCCCTCTCAGGTGCAGCTGTTGAGAAAGAAGCACACCATTATGCATACCAGTTTTGCAGACATTCAGCTTGCATTTTGGTTAGACAGAGGAAGACAAACTTACATACTTGTGAGGCATTCCCGTCACAAGCTTCCTGAACCCAGGTGTCCAGGGTTCCCCTCTTTCTCCTTTTTAGGTCATCATAATGGTGATGACACTGCTCACCTGTGTGGGGGATACCAGTAACACTGGTGAGTTCCCTGGCCAAATGGTTCCAGGCCTCCACTTTACACTCTGAGCCCAGGAATCAGCCTTGCATCAGCTGTGGTTCATGGCTTTTAACAAAGAGTCCAACCATGGCCCTAGACTCCTGAATGCCCCACCTCTGTACCTGAAACTGCACACCTTCGCCAACACCACCAGCCATATCAACAGTTGATTGAACTCCAATGACTGTTGCAAAATTCCCACCTATTGGGCTCAATATAGGCTGTTTTCCTGCCCTTACATGTAAGTGAGCAACTTTAAAAAAAAAACGCTGTGTCACTTAGCAAACCAACTAAACAAAGTCAAGCAGTGTGAACACTCACAGAACCATGGTTTTAGTGAGGCTTAGCACTGCAAAAACATTGGTAGTCATTAACATATTTATGCACTGCTTAGCATGAATAAGCAGTGCTTAGCAGAGTGCAGCAGTGCCAAAATTCACAATAGTTTCATAAAATTAAAAAAATATATATTACATTCATTTACAGTCATATTCTCCCTGTTATGGACTCAAATCCAGGACCTACTACACAGAAGACTACAACTCTACCCATGTAGCATGTTATGGAAACTAGTATACCTTCAAATATACTCCTAGGCTGTTAGCATTGCTGAGCACTGCACCATGCCATGCAAACACGCTTAAACACACCTATAAATAAATAATTACATCTGGTTTGTATTTTTAGATGTCTGGCAAGTGTCAGCCATGTATGTATGAACTCCGCTCAGCTCTACTGCACTCCACGCCACGCTGCACCATGCAAACATAAATTTAACATTAAAAAGAGATATAAGTAAACATTTAATTATGATAATTAATTACATCTAGTTTCCATTTTTAGATGTCTGCCAGATGTCAGCTGTCTATATGTGGGCACAGCTTGGCATTGCTGCACTCCGCGCAGTGCACACAAGCAGTAAAAAAAATAATTAAAAAAAAATACATCATAAAAATGACATATTATACAGTTGACACACTTCACAACATAACAATAGTGGTAAGGAGCATTACACGGAGCCACACATTCATCTGCAGCCACAGGTAGCCATTACACCTCTACCTACACTGATTCAATATCCATGTTCCTTGGCTCTCCCTCAATAGTGAGCCATCAGTAGTATGCATGGCACTCTGCTGAGAGGGAACAGTGGCCATGTACATGGATGCATTCAATGTAGGCTCTACACTGTGCCTACATGGATTTTATTAAATCCTGGGGTATGAGTTTGATGTTAATACTTTAATTATTAATGCATTTTAATTTATCTTGTTTTATGCAGTTACACAGTTGGGAAATGCACTGTTTGGGCTACAACAGTTTGTCTAACTCTTAGTTCAGATGAGCAAGGTTATGAGCTGTTAAAAAATGTTTCCTGTAGTACATGGTTTGATTCCCTCAGCATTCATTTGTCTTCAGTGACTCAGCCGAGTTACTTATCAGACAATATTCTTGGACTTCTCCTGAAATGGGACACATGTCTACTGAGCTATCCTAGGTTGTTAGATAGTCTAAAATTCCTGTTAGCAAATGTGTTAGACATTTGTCTTTTAAATTCTTCCACCCTTCATATCAACATTAATTAGTGCTTTATTATATGGTATTTTGACTATGAATCCCAGCACATTTCTTGTATTTTAATGGTTTTCCAGATACTTTTTCACTAAGTGTGAGTTTCAAGGGAAGAGAAGTTTACTGTCCCTTATGCTTAGTCTGTTTTCAACATGAAAGTGTTTGTTTTGTTTAGAAACTGGCTGTCGGTGTTTTTTTTTCTGTAAAATTTGAAGTAACAGTTATAAATTAAATCCAAATCTGTTTGATAACTGTAAAAGTAAAGGAGAAAACAGCATGTGCACTGACAGGTTTAAACAGTGTTTGGGTTACCTTGGCAGACACAGCTAAATAATGGAATATTGGTATGGCTGGCAGGGGCCTGATCCAGTACCCTGCAGAGGGCTTTGTTGACTGTGTAGTTGTATGCTGCAACTGTATAGCATTGTTAGCCATTCAAGTAAGTCAGACCTGTCAGAAGGAATAGCTATTCCTGATGACAGAGAACACTTAGGGAGGTCAAAAATGAGATGTAGGTGTCCCGCAAGCATGTAAGTCCCCCTCCCCCAAGAAAACAGTATTCCATATGCAGTAATATTTCTGATTTTTGTATGACTTTTGGATTGTTGAACAAAAGCTTCTGCAGCATTTATATTGTCTGTAATTGTTTTGCTTTATTGATTGCACTAAAAAATGAATTAATTCATTATTAGGCCTGGGTTATGTAGTGTAGTTTAGCCATATTGTGCTTTAGTAACATATTTTGTAGTACTTTCTTTACAGTCTCCAGCAACTGCAAAAGGGTGACAGTTGTCCGGTTATATATTCTGCATTATTTGAAGTGATGATCAAAACCATCTGATCTTCAGCATCCATTATGTAGTCATTGTTGCACATTACTGTGGTATAGTCTTCTCTACAAGATCAGATTTTAAAGGATTTCTGCATTTAGTTACATTGTGTTATTCTGGCAGCTATTCCACAGAAGTAAAGGTCCAACTTATTAATGAGCTGCTTTCTGTGGCAAAGGTACAGGATTTGAATCTTTCTACCTTCATTTACCTACTGTATGACATTGAACAAGTCACTTAACAAGACATTGCTTTCATGCAATTGGGAATTTGGGTTAGGCTTCTCATTGGTCTCGTGAACTGCATACCTAGTAACTATGAATCTGTTGTCCTTGTTTGCCAACTATCCCTTATTGCATAGCTGATCTAGTTCAGGAAATGTTATGGTAATATCACCAGCACATCATTTTTAATGCAACATAGGTAATCTGTTGTTAAAGGGCAACAGGCACTACATTTGTAGGTGGAGTGCTGAAATGCAAAGTAGTTTACCAGCAGCGGCTTATGCATTAGTAATAATTGTCTGATGTATAATTATTCAGATGACTTTTACTTCTGCAGAGATTGTGCATATTGACTTAGTATATGCTAGCATATGTTATGAGGTAGTTAAAATTTCTAATTCGATTATAAATCCTCTTCTGTTTAAACTGTGCATCTAATGGTGTGATGCTAGTGATCTTTATACAGTTTAATATAGTTAATCCAAAGCTACTAATAAAGTACATGTAGTTTATTTCTTAATAGTAAGGGGTGTACACAGTTAACAAAGTGGCTATAACCCCTGATGGGAGTCTCTCTGTGGATGAAAGTGCCTTGTACTCTTATGTGGCCATTTCAGTCTTTAATCGGGCTTTGCAGGACTAGTGTGTCTGCGTGTGAGTGAAATAACTAGGAAACTTTTCATAGGTTCATAGGTAGGTACTAGGCTATCAGCCCAAGGGCCTACGTAAGCCCAGCCAACAAGGTTCCCTGGCTTACGCCACCCAAGAAAGTTATTTTCCTGTGCCACTGTCGAGCAGAGAAACAGAAGTGATCCCCGGGGTGTATTTCCTATTTCCCATCCACTCATCAAGATTTTTCTTGAAGAGTGCTAATGGAGAACTTTGCTTGACATAGATGGGTAGCCTGTTCCAGAGTATGGGAAGTCTCTGGGATAGGAATCTATCCCTCCAGCATGTCCTGTTTATTGTGGTGACAAGGTTTAGGTCCCTAGAGCGTGTAGCTCGGAGGGATTGGGATTTCTTTAGGTGTAGCATGTCCAACAGCTCTGGGTTTGACACAGCTTTATATGTTAGGCAGAGATCACCTCGGAGTAGGCGATATGCTACGGAGTAAAGCTGGAGTTTTTTAGACGGTTAGTGTAGGGCATTTGTTTGAGTCCAGTAATCCTCTTTGTGAGGTACGTCTGTGGCCTTTCCAGCTGCTGCAGATGTCTTGTGAGGTACATTCCAAAAGGGACATTGTAATCTATAATGGGCCTAATGAGTGTCAAGTAGAGGGGAATGATGACCTCTTTTTTCCTGGATGAGAACCCTTTTATGATGAGGTGTGCCATGTAGAAGGACTTCCTGACTACTGTGGCGATGTGAGTATCAAAGGAGAGACTACTGTCCACCTGGGTCCCAAGGTCTCTTATCATGCATTTGGTGATAAGTAGATTGCTGCCTATGTGGTAGTTCATGGATACAGAGTTTTTACCAAAGGGGATGACACTGCACTTTTTGGCATTAAGCTTGAGGCCATGGCTCTGACACCAGGCATCTGTCTCAGAGAGGCCCTTCTGTAGGATGTTCACATCATTTGGGGACTTGACTATGGCTCCTAGTTTGCAGTCATCTGCAAACTTCGTTAGCCAGAGGCCTTCTGTGTTAGCCTGTACTTCAGAGAAGTAGATACCAAACAGGAGTGGTCCCAGGATGGAACCCTGTGGTACTCCACTTGTCACTGGTTTGAGGTCTGATTTGGAGTCTGCAACTTATACAGTGTGGGTTCTGTCAGTGAGCCAGTTGGCAATTTATGATTAGTTTATTGAGCTTAGCTATAATTCCAGAATGGGAGATGGTGTCAAAAGCCTTGCTGAGGTCAAGATAGGCTGTGTGAACCACCTTACCCTCATCTACGGCTTTGGTGACTGCCTCAAAGAAGTCAATCAGGTTCAGGAGGCATGATCTGCCTTTCACAAACCCAAACTGGGTGGAATCCAGAGTTTGGAGGTTACCTATGTCTTTGTTTATGAGTTCCATGATGATACATTCCATGGCCTTGCAGACCAGGCTCATCAGGCTAATAGGTCTATAGTTTCTGGGATCAGTGGTGGCTCCCCCTTTGTGGAGTGGGATAACTGTTGCTGTGCACCATTCAGTGGGCACAAAGCCTGATGCAAGGCTATTATTGAACATGGTGCTTAAGTGAGGAGCCAGTTCATTCTGAAGTTCGTGTAAAACGCAGCCTGGGATGTTGTCCGGTCCCATGGATGCTGTGTTTTTGGCTTTAGAGAGTGCAGTTTTCACCTGCATAGTTGTGATTATAGGGACTCTGCATTCTTCCTGTATAGATATGGGCCCTTTAGGGGGTGAGGGGGAGTAAAGTTAGCACTGAACCTATCTGCCAGGATGTTGGCAATATCAGTTGGTTCTGTAATTTTCGTGCCTTTGTGCAGTAACTCAGAGCAGATCTTGGTGTTGCCATTGAGATTCTTGACATAGCTATAGAATGCTTTGTGGTTGTCCTTGGAATTAGTGGCGATTTTATTTTCGTAGCTAGCTTTGGAGGATCTTATAAGAGATCTCAGCTTCTTACTGAGGCTGACCAGGGAGCTCCTCCACTCATGGGGATTTTACTCTCTTTTGCAACAGTTTCTTCCTTCTGTTGTACAGTTTGTTTATGGCAGGGGACCACCAGATTGGCTTCCTTTTTTTGGAGGATAGCGTCTTGGTTCTGTTTGGGATAGCATGATCCATGCACTCATGTAAGTGCTTATAGAGTGCATTTGTGTAAGATTCAGCAGTTGTAACTGTATTGTCCATCTGCATGGGTGTCATGAAGTTCATTACTTCTGTCTTAAGCATGAAGTTGGCTTTGGAGAATTTTTTTACTGTGGTTTCCTTAATGGGGGGTGGGGGTGGGATGTGGATAGCAAGGGTGATTAGCTTATGGTCGGATCGGACCAACGAGGAGTTGACTTCAGGTGTGGAACACCGGTCACTCATGTTGGTAATGACTAGGTCTAGGATATTGTTGCCCCTGGTGGGGGTGTGGATAAGTTGATCTAGGGCATTGGAGTTTATGAATTCCAGAAAGCGTTGTGCTAAGGAGTTGGTACATGAGTAGTTTTCCCAGTTAATGGTGGGGTAGTTGAAGTCACCCATTATTAGAGTGTTTGGTTGAACCCTAATATTTTCCAGTACATCAAGAAAACAGGAGTGGGAATCCTGGGGCATGGTGGGGGATCTGTAGCAAGGTACAATTTGGATTGAAGTTTTGCCAAGAGTTAGTTGCACTTGGATAACCTCAGATGCATTATGCTGAGCAACTAGCCTGGAGGTGTGGATATCCTTAATGAATATGGACATACTCCCACCTTTGGTGTTTCGGTCCAGGTTACATGGCCGAAAAGTGTGGTATGAGTTATAGCCTGATAGTGCAGGGGTGCTCTCTGGAACCTTGAACCAGGTCTCAGTCACTGCACAGATATCAATGTTCTCCATTTTAAGGAGTGCCTCGAGTGAGTGCATTTTGAAATTTAGACTTCTAGCATTGAGTAGCATTACCCTCAGTTTTTGCTTGCTTGTTACTGTTATGGTGGTGAATTTGTTACTTGGACCCTGCCTAAAAAAGGCACTATAGCGGCAGCAAGAGCCTTAGCCAGTATCCGGAATCCCAGGGGCGACAGGTGCAGGCCATCTGTGGCAAAGCATCGTGTTCTGTTGACCATGTCATCCCAAGCAGACAGATACTGGATCCCCTTAGAATGACACCAGAAGCTTAGCCAATTGTTGAAGTCAATCATTTTGTCCTTGTACTGTGGCATCATTCTGGGCGATGGCAGAATGCTACTCAGGGCTAGGGTCATACCTGCCTGGGCTACAAAATCAGAGAGCTCTTCCATGTCTCTTTTCATGTAGTCCAGGGAGGTACGTCTCAGGTCATTCACACCAACATGGACAATGACAGAGTCATATTTGTACTTGTTGTGGAGTGACCTGAGTGCGTGGGTTATGTGGCGGATCCTGGCACCCGACAGGCAGCTGACAGTAACCTTCTCCTTGTTTAGCCTGGTGAGTGGGACATCAGTGTGCCTGACTATAGAGTCACCTATGACTAGTGTGTTGGGTATGTTGTTTTGCCTTATTGGCTGTGTTTGAGTGGCACACTGAGTCTGTGGGCTATGTGTCATTTGGGTTGTGTTGGGGATGGAGGTTGCTTGTGTTTCTGCTTTGGAGGTCTCTGTTGCTTAGGCAGATTATTATTGAGAGCCTCCATGAATGTTTTTGAGTTTCTATGTGTGGATTTTGGTGGTGTAGACATAGTGAGACTATGTGATGAGTGTGGTGTGGTGCAAATGTTTACCTTCTCCTCATCACTGTCAGGTTCAGTCTTGGTTGGAGAGAGCTTTACCTCCAGTTTGGCTAGATAAGTGCATCTCTCACAGGTTGTAGTGTTGGGTGGTAGGAGGAGAGGGTTGTCTGTGTACATGAGGCAATTTCTACATTGCCTCAAGATGCCCAGATTCATCAGATAGACATTGGAGAACACTGGGAGCTGACCCTTGGACATGACTGAATAAAAACTATTTTCCTCTAGATAAGTGAGGAAAGTGAGTACAAGAGCTGTTTTTCTCAACGCCAGTGAGAAAAGTAAGTACAAAAACTGTTTTCCTCTAGGTAATGAGGAAGATTGAATACTGTAGTAATTAGTAGCTTATTTAGTGCTTACAAGTTCTGAACAAGTGCTGAGCACAAATAAGCAAATTTAAGTGCTAAAACTAAGAATCTGTATCTGCACTCAACGAGTTACAGGACAGAAACAAGTGCAAATGCAAGCTTTCAAATCAGAAGGTTGAGAAAGATGGAAGATTGCCCAAATGGCCAATAACTACAAATTCTGGGCCAGAACCATTCCTTATGTGGTAGACAGGTTTCCTAATGCTTACCACTCCCACTGATAAGCTAGAAGGCTTCCCTCCAATACAGAAAGGCTTGGGGGGCTCAGAGGCTCAGAAGCTTACAAACAGTCCTGGATACAGCAAATCTGTATCTGGAACACTAGGTACAGAAATGGTAGGAAACAGGCTTACAGTTTTTTTTTTTTTTTACAGAAATGTAGCAAAAACAGTAGTAAAAACAATTCACATGCAGTGCAAGCTAGCACGCTTGAGTAGGTAGCAATATTAGACCACACACAGTTTGAAAAATGCAATTAAATTAAAAAGGACTAAAAGCAAGTGCAGAAAGGGTTTATTAGGTAGAATGCGGTAAAGAGATGGGACTGGGGGAGTCTCCTAGATCAAGTCTACAGTGGGGTGGGCACTGCAAAAGCCACCAAATTTAACTACAGACCAAAAACAGGGAGGGGGGGTAGGGAAGACAGTGTCAGCAGAGATCTGAGCAACCACTAATATAGTACAACTATTAAGCCAAAACAATATACTCAGCTCTGTATATTTGCAGATCAGTCTCTCAGAACAGTGATACAACAGATATCTAAGCAACAATTAAACTCTATAATAAAGAAAAATATACTCAGCTGTGTATATTTACAGATAGTCTTATAAGGCTGTCTCTCAGAACACAGGCTCCAATTTAAATCCAGGCTGTTATTTGGCTAATGTGTTTGCGTGAAAGAAATTTGAAATATGTGACTTTGGTCATTATCATCATTATCATCATCATCATCATCATTATTATTCATTTTTGACACAGACATCTGAGAAAAATATAATATGTGCTCAGTTTGTGGGATGTCTGTAGATAAAAATGACTGACCATGCATTAAAAAGTCATTAGTCTGTCATCGCAGGACTTGTGTGCATTTGTGAAAAGCAAATTTGCATACTTTACTGTGGCTGTTTTTTTCTCATCACAATCAGAGATGTGGTGTGTACTCAAGCCAATTTAGTGGCAGGAATTGTTAAGTACAGATATTGGCGGATTATGACAACAGTTTGAGTGGGCTTTTAAGGTTGAAATGATCTGAAATGGATATTTTTGCTATTATTAGTTTATTTTGTTTAGCTGCTTGCCGAGAAAAAAATGTTCGAGCAACAAATTTAAAATACATTCTAATAAATATTGCTGTATTAAACAAGAAAGATAATCAGTAAGGTGAATCATAGAACACATGCATTTATGCATGTTTGTAAAAATGTATACAGATGGCCCATGGTTTGAAAATAGCCCGTGGACCATGATAGACTTATTCTGCCACTGGCCAGATGCATTTACAATGAATGTGGGTTTCAATTCATTTTCAATGGATATGAACTTCAAGGGAAGAGAAATTTACTGTTTGCTCATGCTTAAGTCTGTTTTCAATATGCAATTGTTTTGTTTTGTTTAGTAAATGGCTATGAATATTTGTGCAATAAAATTTGAAATAAAAGTTTTAAATTTAAATCCACATCTCTGTAATTATTGCAAAAGTAAAGAAGAAAATGCTATGCAAACTGACAGTTCTGAACAGTGTTTATGGTAATTGTAGTGGGAGAGAAACAAGTAATGGGCAACTGGAATGGCTGGGGGGGGCCTCATCTATTATGCTACCTAGGGCCTCATTTGACCATGATCTGGTTTTGAATGTATGCTGCTCACTATTTTTACTCTGAAAGAAAACTTTATAATATTAGCCACCTCTAAGTTAAACATGTAATATTTGTGTTCTGAAAAGGAGAGATACAAGTGCTCTTTTTGCTCTAAGTAGGAATAGAAAGACCAAGATTATGAGACTCAGCAGTTAACCTTTGAATGACTTGCATACATACATGCGTACATACATACATACATACATAAATACAAATATTTCAAGCACAGGCATTAATGCCCTTCTAGCTTGCCAATATACCAAAATACTTGTTTCCATAGTAAGTGTCCAGACTGTCAGTACTTGCTTTAATGTAATTTGGTAGTTTATTCCATGAATCAGCTACTATCTCAGAGAACCAATTAGTACACTTCTCATTCCTATAGAGTCTTCTACATAGGTTGTCTGATGATTCTGTAGTACTTTTTGATAACTCCAAACATTCCCACCAGTAATTGTCTCTAAATACCCTAGATACCTGAATAAGATCTCCTCTTAGATATCTATAAGAGACACTGTACAAGTTCAGATATTTTAGTTTTCATAATAAATTTTCACATCCAAGGATGCCCTTGTTATATTTCTGCTGTACTCTTTCCAGTTTACTCATGTTTGTTTTCTTGCAGGGTTTTCATATTGTTATTCCATACTCAAGTTTGGGTCTAATGTAACTAGCAAACAATGATTTCATTATTTTTGATTTCCTAGACTGTATACATCTTTTTATACAACCTATAGTTCTATAACTATAATTAATCAATTGGTTGACATGATTAGAAAAACTCATAACTGAATCTACTCATGTACCCATGTCCCTTAAATGAGTCTACAGTTTCAATCACTGTGTGCTATATTAAATATTCACCTTTCCATTTGTCTGCCAAATCTCATATGCTTAGCATTTGATGTATTTGTCAGTATATTATTCTGCTGTGCCCAAATGGTCAATTTAGTCACGTTATGTTGCAGACATGCCTTATCTGTATCACATGTAATCAGTTTACCCAATTTCAGTTCATCTGCATATATACTGTAGAACACCTCAGATGAAAAAGTTAGGTCTGAAAGATACAATCTAAACAAGTAGGGGCCTAGGACAGAGCCCTGTGGGACACCTTGACTGTAACCAAGGATTTCACCTGTCCGGTTATTGTATGATACTTGCCATGTCCTATTTGTAAACCATGCAGCTATCCATCTTATCAAGAGTACATCAATACCTAGTTGTACTAATTTATTGATCAGTGTTTTGTGTATCACCCTGTCAAATGCTGAAGTTAAATCTATATAAACTACATCACAGCACAATTTTTCATTCATAGCTGTTATTATATTGCTATAGAACATCATGTTGCAAGTGGTAATAGATCTGTTTTCAACATATGCATGCTGATATATGGTTTCAAGTCCCAACATATCCAGTTCTGACAATAACTTATCCAATAGTACCTTCTCCATTATTTTCCACAACATGAAAGTAGACTTAAGGGTCTATATGACTCTGGATTTGTCCCACTCCCCTTTCTGTTAAAGACAGGCTTAATAAGCGCATATTTCCAATATTGAGGAATTTCCCCATATTTATATGACAGAGTGAATAATAAATATAATGGTACTGTAAGTTCTTGTTGAAGAGTTCTCACATCGTTGTTACTAATTCCGTCTCCTCCCTGTGGTTTGTTTGGATCCAGTTTGCACGGTTCTTTTTCAATATAATCTAATTTGATTCCAGTAGCTGGAGTTACCCCAATGTTACTCAGACAAATTATCACCCCTTTTGTGGAGCCAAACTGTTTTGCATATAATTTTGTACATTTATAATTTGTTGTGTCTGAGAATAAATTTTAGAATCTGCACAGAGTTTATCAATTTGTGTGTCTTTACTCCTTCCACATCTTATGTATCTATGAAAAGGTTTCCTGTTATGCTCAATATCTTTATAAATTTTCTTCAAATTATTCTTGATCTTGTCTCATACTATGCTTAATTTGTCTGTACAGCTTGTTTATTTCAATTTTCAAAGTTGTAGTTTGACCTGTCTTCCATTTCTTGTATTTTTTGTCTCTCACTTTAATCAGATATCTTGTTTTTATGGAAATATATCCCCTTGATATTATATGCCTAGATCCTGATGTTAAACATTTTTTTGATTTTTTGCACTCACTTTCTCTTTCAAAACTTTTCACATTCCATCTGTAGTTTTTCCATTGAACACCTCACTCCAGTTAGTTTTACATAATGGCTGTTTTGTTCCATATAATCTGTAATCAACCTTCTGTGCATTGGCTTCAATTTCAGTTTGGCAGAATTATCTAGCATGAAATTAACCTTTATAACCCATGATCACTGCAAATCAATGTTGGTAGAACTTGAAGTTACAGTAATTTCCTTGGGAATACAAACAATGTCTAGTATGTTCTGTTCCCTGGTAGTTTTTTTTTTTTTACAGTCTGAAGTAATTGTTTTTCTGAATATGCGCTATGAATAATTTCCTTACTAATGTTGTTGAATCAATATTATTCCAGTCGATTTCTAGTAAATTTATGTCCCTAGCTAATATTATTCTTCCCTCCTGTGTTTGAGTAAATGCTGTCATTAGGACTCCTAGAATTACTGCATTCGAAATTATGTAACACATACTACTTTTATGTAAGAAATTCAAAAAGAAATCTCAGTCTTAATAATATGTTAACAGGATATTAATTTTAGTCCATGCTTTAATAAAGACATTTGGTGTCCATTAGGTCATGAAATCTTAATTTCTGTTAACATGCAAGTTATGGTATACAGAAATACATACTCCCACACTGTCCTAGTCTAGACTAGAAAAGGCTACAGTTTGCCAGCCCATTGGGGGTAGGTTGTGGGTAGTAGTACTTGCGAAAAGATTACTTTGTGGATTAAGAGTAGTGGAATGGTGGATACACGGGGAGTCCACTCACAGTGCATATAATGGTGAAACAAGTAGGAATAACTGAAAGGCGGCCAATTGTTGTTGATATCTGCTGGCAGGAAGGTAAGGATAGTAGAAGGGATGCCCATGATATCTGGACTCGTGTCTTTAGCATTTTTATGTAGCCAAACTTTATGTAGAATTTTTTATTTATATATTTACCCAGTTCTTTTATGCTGTCAGTCTCTCCCAGTAGTACACTTAACTATTAGTTTATATAATAATTGCTTTTCTCACTCTTTTATAGTATGTGAGGTTGCTTTTTGTTCCATTATTAATGTTTTACTTTCATGCAAGAAGTACATTCTAGCATAGTACAAGAAAATTGATAGAACATATAGTAATGTGTGATGGTTGTTTCATTAATTTCATTGCAGTGATACATCTTTGTGTTGTAAGTTAATCTACATAATCATTTCAATTACTATAAAAGCTAATTATGGAAAATGTATTGCCAGTTTGTACCTGAATATGTCAAGATGTTGTTACTGTGGCCTATGTTCACTGGTGTCTGGAAGGCAGGGGTGCACCCTAGGTACTGTGTCTGTGGTAATACTTCCAAATTCCAACAATAAATTATGTAGAAAAGGGTTATAGCAGGGTTTTTACTTGCCTTACTCAAGTAAAAAATTGTTGCATGTATAATTCAGCAAATCACTCCTTGTTCCTTCAGACTATTTACTGCAGCAGTAAATATGGAAGCCAGTTCCATATTCATCATTTTTTTTCAGTCAGGGGTGGTTTTATGCGGTACGATTACATGACTGACAATCTGTGAAAATAACCTCATACTTCTAATTTGCTGGCCATATTGCAGTTGTACTTATAGGGTATGAAAATTATTCATTAATTTTCCTGTAGGTTGCACTTTAACAAAATAAGGTACAACGTACAACAGTTCAACCATAACATTAAATTTGATATATGACCTGTGACAGAATTATTGCATAATCATTTGTAACTTCAGTATATTAATCTGTGGTAGTTAACACCATCTGAACTTGAAGAAATATGCATCTGACACCTAAAGTTACTTAGCAATACAGGGGAAATCTGACTTTTGTTAAGTAACATCTTTTTTACTGTAAAAATTCAAACTCAGTAGCTGCTTGGGTTGTAATAGAATTCAGTTACATATTGGAACATAAAATATTACAAATTTCAGTTAAGTGCATGTAGCACATTTCTAGTTTGGAAAATGCACTCTTATTACTAAAAGCAAGGTCAGACTTGCCTTACATTTTGGAACTGATCTGTAGGCAGTGTATCTTATGAGGGGACTTCTAACAAGCATTTCTTTACTTTATTCAGAATGTTTCCTAGTAACTGGCCTTGTTTAATGCATACTAGCTGTGTAAGATATCTTTAGTCTGTAATGAATAAAGTGATAATTATACAAGTTACCACTGAAAGCAAAGGACAGGAATACCGAAAAGCATGAACAAAATGTATTTAGCACCGTGTATCTAGTGAGATGTTTTTATTTGTGTATTAATTCCATGCCTCATTAATAAACCTTAATAGGTCAGTGCTCTGATCATCGAGGATTAATCTACCCAGCAGCACAATGCCTAAGGTCAGTGCTCTAATCTGGCTTTACATACCCATAAAAAATTCTGTCATGCTCCTCTCATAACCATTATATGCATTGGTTATTTAGCCACTGAAGGATGCTAATGTTTCAGTGTGTTCCGTAGAGTCATTTATATTCTCCAACTATTCCTTCTAGGTGAAGGCCAAACCATTTCCACCATGAACAAGCTGTAACATAATCTGAAATAGATTGCCATTAACCACTTCTGCACCCACATACACTAACCATACCCGTGCTAAAGCTATATCCTAGACATTATCATCTCAAAGAGCTCTGCTGTAATATGTGTCCTAGTTTATATTAAAAAAACGATGATGAATGCACATGGACATGATTGATTATGCATCAGCCATTTTTCATTATGTAAATGCTGGATAATTCATCATTTAACATTCTTAATTTTTTAACTGCTTTTCAGTCACATTGCTAATTTAATTTGTTTTTTAAACAGTGATAGGGACCTTGCTTTTTTCTTGGAGCAGCATTTCATAAAGTTATTCACTTTACTGTTTTATTTCTGCCATTACTTATTTCTGCTCTCAGGAAGTCAAGACACTGACAAATAATCCTTATCAATGAAAAGTACGCCAAAAACATATTAGACAAAAATTGCCACAAGAGTTGTTTGTCAGAGATATTAACCATCTTTGTAAAATTGGCTTGGTTAGTATAGCAGATGGGTTTGGGGAGACATCTGACTTGAGTCTGAGAAAGCAAACTACCCCAAACACACTTGTTTTCTGGCTGCTACATCTCACAGCCCAACCAGCCCCCAAAATGTCACACTTTAACATTGCTATTTACAATGGAGGGGGAAACCACAGGCACAACAGCCTGTACATTAATGGTGCATCAGTTTACTTGATGTCCTGTTGTAAAAGACAGCCCAGTAGGCAGGAGGCAGGAATTAGACTCCTTTCTTTCTTTCCTTTTTTTTCCCTTGCATGCTTATAATAAAATGACACATCTTTAATGACTTGACAGGTAGCATAAGCTGCATTGTTAATAGCTTGACTCAGAGAAAAAAAAAGGCAAATAAATTAATAAATTGTAACGAGCTGAAAAAAATATTTTAAAATATTTGTGTATGTTTGTATACAGATATAGATAGGATTCTTAAAATCCTCACAGATTAATAGCCTAGTAAGAATCTATGAGTTTGTGTGTGTGTGTGTGTGTGTGTGTGTGTGTGTGTGTGTGTGTGTGTGTGTGTGTGTGTGCACGTGTGGAGATATATATATATATATATATATATATATATATATATATATATATATATATATGTTCAGTTTATGGACCCATGTTAAAACTTGTTCTGAGGTAGTATAAGCAGGGTAACGAATGGGCTATTCACCCCCCCCCCAACAGAACCCCTCTTACAGCTGATTTTGAAGTTTTGATATGTGGTGATTTGATCAGAGGTGATGCAATTATGTAAGGTTTGGTAAGTTTTTGTTCGAGTGACTGTAATATACTCTTTTATCTAATTTGTGACAATTTAATGTTGTATGTGATACAAGTTATGTAAAAAATGCAAATGCTATATTTTAAATTATTTTTGGCTTTTTGGCTTTAAAACTTTACTAATAAAATGTCTCCCATTGCCTGGAGTGGGAAGTTCTAGAGAAAGAATGTGTAATTGTCGGCCTAGAGTGGGATGCTTTGGGTGTGACCCAAGTTGATTTAAAGCCTGTGACAAATTTAAATGAGCTGGAGAGCTATTTGGATGTTTTGCTTGAATTGCACAAATATCTGTACATGGACTTTTTCTTTTGGTAAGAGTATATATTTTTCAACCTGTGCTTTGCAGTCTTGGATAAAGCAACTGGTGAGGTTAATAAAAGCTGTATTTTGAGTTACTCCTGTGTCCAGGGTTGTCAAAATACACACTTGTCCTTGTCATTGATAGAGGAACTCAGTAGCAATGGTTTTTCCTACTTGTGGGAAGGCCAAGGAAAATACCCACTGAAACAGAAGTTAATAAGAGTTTTGTCTTTTGTCTGTATGTGTCAACACCATGTATATTTTGTGGGACTATTTTCACAATGTTAAACTGGAAAAAAGACAATAAAAATGCATAACATAAAATAAAACCTATAAAATACTGAAATTTGTGCACCATATATATTTTTAAGATTATGTTCTTAGTACTGAAGTAAAAATAAATGACAAAATCCTGAACAGCAAACACCAAAACCTTCAAAACTCTGAAGCTGGTGAAAGTACAAGCTTGAATATGAGATGTGTTTTTTAAAATCTGAAAACATATTAAATTGCAATAAAAAAATATATATATATTATACAGTGATAGCCACTCTTTCAAAAGTGTAAATGACAGGGTGTAATACCAGTCAGCATAGCTATTGTAAATCTAGCATCACTCCTGTTAATGGATAGCAATACCAAAACACAAATTAAAAGGGCTACAGAAAAAGGAAAACATTACAGCTGACTTTTTTGTGTGCAGCTAACATTGTGACTCTGCTCTACATCAAGATAGCCAAACTTTATAGAGCAGTAAATAAAACTCCCTCCTGTCACATAGTGACACCATATGGAACACTTGATTTAGTATTAAAAAATCTTTCTTTAAATGTTGTTCATAGATGAGTACTAGGCTAGCTCCTCCTACAGGCCATTTTCAGCCTAACCAAGTTCCCTTCAAAGGTAAGCATCAAGCCCTGTACCTGCGTCTGTGAGGTAAACACCTTAATCATCATACTCACTCCTCAACTGTTGCTAATACTCTTCAAACTCTGCTATAATGTTTTAGATATCCACTAAGCGATTTCATATTTAGCAAAGAAAAATAAATAATAATAAAAAATTCATATGATGAAGATGGTGCAACTGGGTCATTCATTGGTAAGCTTTCTGCCTCATAATTTGAGGGTCAAAGGTTATGTGTCTATTTCTGGCAAATGTAAGTTTGAAGTCTGCATGTTCTCCCCTGCTCCTGTATCTACTTGTTCTTTTCTTTTGTTTAGTAAGTCTCCTTATAACTTCAGAAAACATGTCAGTTGATTAGCTACAACAAATTGTGTTCCCACAGGCATACAGACACACATTTAAATGAAAATAGCACCACTGGAGCTTAAGTACTGACAGCTGTAGCTCATTAGTTTGCTATCTTTTCAACTGAGCTTAACTGCAGTGCATGGAGCACAGTGATTATACTCTGATATTCAGAAAAAGAAAAATCAGTTAAGCACTAGAGTGGTGTGAGACCCATCTTAACAATTGTTACACACCCTGGGTCTAATGCTAGGCAATCAACTCTGCCAGTACTGACCAGCAAATGAGTGTAGCTGAATAAAAGATTTGTTTCTGCTTGCTGTCTGTACTGGTGATGTATCCCTGATTTCCTGGACAGTTGCTAGAATACAAGATGTGTGTTTGCCAGCATTTTCTGAAGTATACAGTGTCTGAAACTTAAATGTGTACTGTCAAAGACAAGTTTTCAATTTTCCTTACCATGGTGGAAATGGATTTATTTATTTAATTAATTTGTGTTGACTGGAGTATAGCACTGATAAAAATGGCTAACTGCAGGCAAAGCAAGAGTTACACATCACAACAAGAAAAAAACATTGTGAAGAATGATGAATGATAATAGGTAATATTATATAAAATTATCTACACTATTAGAGAATATTTGGAGTTAAAAATCAATATACAGCATTTAAAAAGAGATGGAATTATTATACATCAAAGAAAAAGATGTTCAAAACAATGATCACAGTTGCAGTAGCCAAAGCTAAATGGGTTATATTCTGCCCAGGATATGACCACTGGACAGCTTCTGACAGTATAGAGCACTTTCCACATGCCCTAATCACAGGGACGCTCAAGTAGAGCAGTATAAAAGGAGCATTTAGGGTGTTGAAAACTTCAGAACTTTCTTGCTCCTGATGTATGTTAGCACTATGGGCTTCATAGGACTGACAGTCGGCTAGCGTTCTTTCAAGCCAGGCAGATAAGTGCTCTTTGGGGAAATAATATGTCCTATTTATATTTTTTTCTGTGAAAACTTTAGTTTGTGAATGAAACTGTGCTCTTTTGTTTTAGGAATTATTGCTTTTTTATCTCTGTCTGACAAATGTCTCTTGTCTAGTTCTGTGTACTGGTGCACCAACTATTAGTATTTTGTATTTAAAAGTGTTGTTTTGGTGTGACATTTAGTGCTTAATGTAATTGTTTTTTTTTTAATTTCTGTCATAGTTTCATAGGGAGGTAATAGGCTATTGGCCCTGGGGCCTATATAAGCCTAGCCACGAAGGTACCCTGGCTTTCGCCACCCAAGAAAATTATTTTCCTGCGCCACTGTCGAGCAGAGCCACAGAAGTGATCCCCGGGGTGAATTTCCTATTTCCCATCCAATCAAGATTTTTCTTGAAGAGTGCTAATGAGGAGCTTTGTTCGATATAGATAGGTAGTTTGTTCCAGAGTATCAGAAATATTACTGATGCTTACTCCTTTTGCTATCCAGTGCTTAGAATTCTTTTCTGGCTTAACTTGAGGCAATTACAGTCTCTGGTGTTCTCCCTTCTCTTGCTCACAAGAAGTAAAAGTGGAGTAAGGAGCTGAGAGTAGTGTCATCTTCTGTGCATCTCAAATGTGGATGGGTGGCTCTGCAATCATCAAAGCCAGCCTCTTGGATCATCCATTCTATCTATTTGGACCTCTGGAATAGCACCCAGATCAGCAACCAAGGACTGTTTCAACCATGTACTCTGTAGTTAGGTCATCCTCACCGGACAAGGGAGGACCATTATTGTTGGGCATGGGAGAGGGAGCAGTTCTAGCTGTACTGCATAGTCAAGTTAGAATATCTGATCTCTGGGATATTGCCCCTAGCTTGAGTCAGTCTGACTTCTGGGATTTTGCTTCTGCCACTTTTTCTTTGGACAGAGAAGATTTACTGGGACTTACTATAGGGTTGTTGTCTTCTTTTAACATGTTAAATCCTGATTCTTCCTTTACTTATGATAGAAAAGGAAAGAGGTTTCCCTACCAATTCTGATTCTGAACTCTTGTCAGAAGGAGAGGGACAGGAGGGAGAATATTATGATTCTGATAATGTTTCTTTCCCATAACATTTTGACTCTCAGGAATTTTCTTCTTAACTTCAGATTTCCCTTCAGAATCCTTTTCCTTATCTGAGACTGTTAAAAAAGTTTCGTATTCTTCCAATAAAAACAGACTGAAATTCCTTCCTTTCAAAGGAAATTTTGCAACCTGTAAGAATTGAATTTCCTCTCCATCTTGCAATTTGCTATGGTAATATACACATTTAACTTTGTTCAAGATAATGGTCACTGTTGCTTTAGCCAAAGTACAGTTGAGATAGTAAAATGTACCATAACAACATATTTTCTAATAATTACTTTTGCAGTAACCATCCCCCTCAATATCCTCCTTTCTTACCTTTACTTATGCTGTTAGGGTGTGGATTCATATGTATATGTATTACCTTTCTGTCTTCATTAGTAAATAGTTTGCAACTAACAGTTTTGCTTAGTAGCTAATACTAACATATATGCTTCGGGGCTCTAACCTTCCTTCTTAAGGCAAGAAAATTCTGAAGCTTTTGTCACTCTAACCACAACCGTTATATATCAGTGCTTAAGTCTCTGTGGTTAGGGTACATGGAAGGTGCCCTAAAGCTTTGAGAAGCTAGCCAGTAATCATAGCCTAGACAGGATATAACCCATTTAGCTTAGGCTACTGCAACAATTATCTATTAAAACATCTACTGTAATGGTAAGTTTTACTTGCACGACTGTACTTTGTATAACACTGAATGGGAGAATATAAGTAAAAGTACATGCTGTGTTATGCTGGATTGTAGTAAAGGGTCTATATAGATATTTACAGAAGAGGTATCTTACAGGTTAGTTTGAGTAGGAAATGGAAGAAGAAGGATAGATAGTAAGAGTACATAGACATTTATGTAGGTGACATGCCCTGCCCTGTATCACTTGCACTTGTTTTGATTCATCTCAACCCCACCAAGACCAAAACTATACTTTTTGGAACTTCACAGAAAATTCACCAAGCACCTGACTCTTTAACTGTCCTTGACCTACAGAACCATTCCACAGCAGCAACATCCACCTTCAAATACCTAGGACTATGGCTTGATCAGTCACTAAACTTCCATTTCACAAAGAGAAAGGGAAAGCCAAAATAAACTCCCAACCCTTCTGTGCCAAAAATATCTCCTTTTTCTATCTCAACTAGCCAGACCAGCCATTGGCAAAGGAGTTCTTTCTCAATTTGAATATTGGCTCCCAATTTTTGCTTCTGCAGCTATGAAAAACATTGCCCACACTCCAGACTATCTCTAACAGCATCTGCAGAGTCATTACAAACAAACCTCTCTGTAAGCATCACTGGATCACCCTAGAAAAAGCCAAATGTCTACCCATAAAACAAAGATCTAACCTATGTTTATGAGCTCAGCTCTAAAAACGTCTCCAGTTCCACACATTCAACCACTGCAGCTAGACTTCATGAAAAAAAAGAACTCCTCATGCAACCCAAGACACCACTTAAAAGCCATATCAACTCTCATTATTACGCCAAGAACCAAACTGCAAAACACTGCATATGCTTTTTCCTTTCAAGCACCTGCTCTTTGGCAGTGATGGGAGTAACGTGTTACAAAACTTATGCGTTACTGTAACATATTACATTTTTCACTAACTACTAATATTCAACGTTACTTTTCAATATAGTAATGCAGTAATAGTAATTAGTTACCTTTTCTAGTAACTAGTAATGCAAATGTGCATTACTTTTTGCATTACTTTTCCATTCACATCACGTCAGAGCAGCCCCTTTGTCACAGACTGTTGACATCCTCCCATTTAGCTAATATCAAACTGTTACTTTGCCCGTGCATGCCAGTAGCCAAGTTAATTGATTGCATGTGTTGTTTTAAAATCGCACCATCCTAGCTCCAGAGGAATCATAGCATAAACCATGTACATAAAGTAAAGCGGCTGTTTAGACTGTAATGCATTGTGAGAAAGTCTAGCTTTGGACCCGTTATAAAAGCCTCATTATTTTAAATAAAAAAAAAAGAGCAGTTGTATTACACAGAAGCTGATGAACAAGACTCTACATCCTTGAATTAAAATGACTCTGAAGGATAAAAGTAAGAAACAGCTTTCAGTTGTTTAAAAATATGCCCCTCCAGCCAGCAGTTTATGGACAGGACAGCTCTAGGTGAAATTCGTTACCCATCTGATTAATTATGCATGAAGCACTCCCTTCAACCCCTTTGAGGGCAGCCTAAACCATTCTGTGCCATAGAAAAACTGGTCACACAGCCTGATTAATTATACAACATGATCCACGCACCTCTTACTTGGGTAAGGGCGCAAACTCCTTCCTCATGCTTCGCGAGTTTGCAGCATTTTTTCATCAGTTAGCAGTTACATTATGTGGCTGGCTAGAAAAATGGAATGAAAACGTAATCTCTTTTGAGGAAATCCGTGGTACGTGCCTGTTAGTTTTGTTTTTTATTCTAAATATTTTATTGCAAATTATTGAGTATGGAAGTCCGGGTCCCTGAGTAATAACACAGATGCTTTGTTTCATGTCTTTCAAAAAATGCACTCTAACACAACAACACATTTTATTTTGGTAGCTTATTAAGTTTAAAAGAGCGATATTTAAAATCATCCCTAGTTTTGGCCCTTGCCCCACCATTTATTTATTTTTGGCTTTGTCCGGATTTGTTGTGTGCAGAGGTTGAAAGGTATGGGTGTATAAAAACTGTGCTGGTTAGCTGCTTGGACATAGTACGGAAGGGTAATTCTGTAATTGCAGGAGTTTTAAGTGTATTGTTTGAGGAAACATTTAAGAAAAACATCAATGCAGTTGTCTATTACGAATTTGTGGAAAGTTTTATATGTAATAGGAGTATTTTTGGATTAGTGTAGACATTTTCTATTTTTGTAAAGAAATGCTGCAGATCATCTTTGAACTGTTTGACTGAAGAAGCTGTACATGCTGGTGTTAAATCATTTGTACACTGGAGTATATTTGCTGGGAAAGAAGCTGTATGCATTTTATTAATAAATATGTTAAAGAGTAATGGTCCTAATATTAAACCTTGTGGTACATCTAATGTTTTTTCCTGAGAAGATGACAGCTCATCTGCCAAGGGTAAACACAGTGTTCCAAGGATAAGGAAACTTTTAAACCAATTGACTGCACTGTTTATGAGGCCTGGTTCATACCAGATGTATGGTTGGATATAATAGAATATCTGGTTTTATTGTTAAGAATAGAAATGCAACCATTTCATCTTGATTTCTTTTTCAAGAACGTAGTATGTCGGTATTAGTAATGCTGTTTCTCTGCTGATAAAACTTTGGTGTGTTGAGAAAAGCAATTTGTTCTCTGCTAGGTAGTTGATCAATGGTGGTGACAGATTTTTCAAGTATTTTAGATAGAGAGGCCATAGAGCTATAGTTTCCCAGCTCAAGAGAATTGCCATCTTTATGTGTAGAAATAACATAAGATTGTTTCCAGACTTTTGGGACTGTAGCTTCTTGGAGAGAGCAACTTATTAGTATAGATACTGTGTATGCAGTGGGATCTGCTGATTTGAGATATTCTACAGGAATGCTGTCTGCTGCATATTTTGTCTTGTGGTAAGTGAGTAGGTAGTACTTACTCTATGATTTAATGTTGTATTAGCCATATATATATATATATATATATATATATATATATATATATATATATATATATATATATATAATGAATTAAACCTGCATGCTATGTTATAATTTATTTAATCTGTAGCAGAGTGGTGATTTTTGACATTGCTGAATAAGTTCATTGATTGCTGACCAAAACATTTTTGGAACTTTACTGTAGTTTTCTTGTATGGCTGTATAGTAGTTTTGCTTAGCCTTTAGAGTGGTAATTTTTAGTTATGTCTTGTAAGTGCTCGTATTGTTGCCAATTGTATGTTTTTTTCTAACTGCCAGTTTTTCATGCTTTGTTTCTATTATATATTTTAACTTTTTTATATCTAGTGAAGGCCATGGTGCATGATTGCAGATCTCTTTGCCCAGTCGCACTTTGTGATGTGCATTTTTCATTTCTTCTCTTAAAAATGCTGAGCATTACAGAAAGAGCGCAGTGTCCTATTTTGATCAGATTATTTGAGTGTATAGTACTGTTAGTGGTGTAGGTTTGGCACAGTGTAGATATTTCTTGTGTTTTTAGGCTTTCTGCTATCACCTGATTACTACAATGTAGGCAAGCTTTCCATCAATTCATTGTATCATTTTTTTTGTGCTGAGAAATAGTGCAGTCAGTTCTTTCTTGTTTCACATTAAAGGTGATGCATCTTTTTGCAGCCATAAAAGTCATATGACTAATATACCGCAGGCAGATTGCTTTCTCTTGATTATGTACCATACAAAAGGCTTGCAACACTATATAACATTTGATTTATAGGCAGTCCTGCAGAATTCACTTGATTAAAGCATTATAGACAAGGTCCCCCTCTTTCAGTGTGTAACTGTGTGTGATTAGAAGAGGTCAGTCAATAACCTGATTAATGTACTGGTTATACAATTAAGGTTCTTGTCTTTGTGTGTAACTATGTGTGTCAATGTACTGGTTATACAATTAAGGTGCTTGTCTTTGTGTGTAACTATGTGTGTCAATCACCTGATTAATGTACTGGTTATACAATTAAGGTGCTTGTCGTTGTGTGTAACTATGTGTGTCAATCACCTGATTAATGTACTGGTTATACAATTAAGGTGCTTGTCTTTGTGTGTAACTATGTGTGTCAATCACCTGATTAATGTACTGGTTATACAATTAAGGTTCTTGTCTTTGTGTGTAACTATGTGTGTCAATCACCTGATTAATGTACTGGTTATACAATTAAGGTCCTCTTCTTTGTGTGTAACTATGTGTCAATCACCTGATTAATGTACTGGTTATACAATTAAGGTCCTCGTCTTTGTGTGTAACTATGTGTGTCAATCACCTGATTAATGTAATGGTTATACCATTAAGGTCCTCATCTTTGTGTGTAACTATGTGTGTCAATCACCTGATTAATGTACTGGTTATACCATTAAGGTCCTCATCTTTGTGTGTAACTATGTGTGTCAATCACCTGATTAATGTACTGGTTATACCATTAAGGTCCTCGTCTTTGTGTGTAACTATGTATGTCAATCACCTGATTAATGTACTGGTTATACAATTAAGGTCCTCGTCTTTGTGTGTAACTATGTGTGTCAATCACCTGATTAATGTACTGGTTATACAATTAAGGTGCTTGTCTTTGTGTGTAACTATGTGTGTCAATCACCTGATTAATGTACTGGTTATACAATTAAGGTTCTTGTCTTTGTGTGTAACTATGTGTGTCAATCACCTGATTAATGTACTGGTTATACAATTAAGGTTCTTGTCTTTGTGTGTAACTATGTGTGTCAATCACCTGATTAATGTACTGGTTATACAATTAAGGTCCTCGTCTTTGTGTGTAACTACGTGTGATTACAAAAGATTGCTGAATCCCCTGTGTAATGCCTAGGGTTACTTACCATCACTTGATTAATGTGCTGGATATATGTTTAATGATCAGTGAGTTCTGTTCCCCAGATTACCCATTCATTGGACACCACACTGTTCACTTTCCTTAAAAACACAGAAATGCAATGTTTTTGCAGAAGAATTAAGTAGTAAGCCACATTAATAAGGCATGGGTAGTACAACTTATGTTGCACGACAGTAGTACTGGACAGAGTTTGCCACCAGTCAGTCTTGTTAAGAATAGAAAGTGACACATTGGGCGTGCTCAGTAAGCCAGATAGTGACTATACTAAATATTGCTGATCAGTGTCTGTTTGAACAGGTCTACCATAATTGTAATTATTGAACTTGGAACATGCGAAAACAACTGCTAAAAAGTTATTTTAATGTAACATCAGCAATTTAATTCTTCAAGGGCAGTGGGAACTGAATTTGTAGATGTAAAGTTCTTTGCCAGTAGCAACTTCTTCATTAGTTACAGTTCTCTTTAATGTGGAAATATTCAGACAATGTTTACTTCTGCTTATTGTTGACTAATATTTGGTGGATTGTAATGACAGATCTTTGAGTGGCCTTTTATGTCTGAAATTTTCTGAAACTGGTAGTTTTGTCATTATTGGTTCATACATTGCTTACTGAAAGAATGTTCAAAACTACAAATTTGAAACACATTCTAACAAGTGGTGCTATATTATACAAGGAATATCATTTAATACAATCAATCAGGAAGGTGAATCAAAGAACACATACATGTATGCACTCCCCTAAAAACGAGTACAAGGAGCCTATGGTTTGAAAACAGCCCAAAGGTAAACATAATCCTCCACTGGCTAGATGAATTTTCTTTGAATGTGAGTTTTTAATGCCATTTCTATGAATGTGACTTTCAAGCGCAGAGAAGTTTACTGGTCATGCTAAGTCTATTTTCATTGTGAGGCTGTATTGTTTGTTTAGCAAATGGCTATCAGTGTTTGTGCTATTTTAGTTCAACATCTGTAATAATCATTGTAGTAAGAAAGCAGTATGCACACTGACAGATTTTGAACAGTGTTTATGGTAACGGGGAGAAATAGCCAAGTAATGGAACACTGGAATGGCTGGGTAGGAAGCTGCTTTGGGAGGTAGGGGGTTGCTGCAGGAAGAGCTGATCTAGGGGGAGTCTGACGCTGATTGGGAGTAGTTGTGGTATATGAACCAATCAAAAGTAGTGTAGTGGAGCCAAAGCTGTTCAAAGCAGAACAGCGGGTTCATTTATGGTCGAATGCAGAGCGTTCCGCATAATCTGGAGCACTTTTCTTTGGACTGACAGCCAGGTACTATGATTGGAAAAATCCCCACAAAAGGTATATTTTATTTTGTGAAGGGCAGGGGCGGCAAACTCAAAGACCGCAGTGGGCGGCACAAACTCTGTTGTGTGTGGAATATACTTAGTTATTTAAAACAACAAAGTCCTGCAGAAAAGCCATTTAAAGAATGATTGAGTTGTTTTTTTACTCCCCCCTGGTGACAGGCAGTTGAATTCCTCCACTGCATGTCATGAAGGAAGTAAATGGCCACTGGTGATTTGAAGTGGTACATTAAAGGTGACATTTACTATGTATGGCCATCTTTGATCTGCTTTACTGGTAATGTAGTTGTAATGTATATTGTGTTAATTAAACATCATACATTCCTTAGGGGGAAAAAAATTAGATAATTGGTTGTATGTAGACATATTTTTGAAACTGAGGCTACAGGCAGAGTAAGTATGTAATGGGTTTGCCACCTTTTCAAATGCCCGAAGAGGGATTTTTTTTGTAGAAAAAGTTTTTGCAGGAGAAACCATACCTATGGCCAGTACAAAGCACAGGACTTCACTTATTTTTCTAAAAGAACAGCTTCCTCTTGCAGCATTTCAGTTGTTTATGCTGCTCTATGGACTATTTAGGTGTTTCAGATACAAAATCAGTGTTTTATTCAGCTATTAAAGAAAACTTAGGAAATTCATTCACTGTAGGTTCATGTTTATATATATATATAAAAAAAAGTTCTATACAGTTAACTTTTTCTTTTTTTTTTTGTATTTCTGGCAGTCCCTTTATTTTAAACTTCAGCTGATCAGAGCCACATTTTGAAAGAGGTTATAAATAAAACATTTGCAATAAATAGATATTACACTCACATCCATTTATTTTTCTGCTTAGTGCTTTCACTCAGAGATGGAAAGTCGAAATTCATTTGAACGATCCATTTACACAGAATTCTTTGCCCTAATTACAAATGATGGAAAAAACATTGATGTGAAATGTAAGCTATGTCCACTGCCAAAGAAGATCTACAGAACTTCAGCATACAGTATGTCTAATTTAAAAAAGCATCTTCAGACATCACATCCTATCACACTTGGAAAGCTAAGTAGTTTGAAAAGGAAAGCAGTTGATTCTGGGTCTGACAAGTCAGACAAGAAATTATTAACACAGCCGTCTATTGCAGCAGTCATTGGTTCTGGTCATGTCACACAGTCCAAGGTAGATAGTTTGATCATTGATTTTGTGGTGAATGACATGCAGTGTTTCAGCGTTGTTGAGCAGCCATCCTTCATCAGTCTTGTAACTGGCCTGCAGCCAGGAAAGGTGGTCATGAGCAGGAAAACTCTTGTCGTACAGGTGGAGAAACAGTTCAGCGATATGAAGGAGAATCTGATGGAAACGTTAGCAAGTGTTTCAACTGTTTGCACTACAGCTGACATTTGGACCCATCAGAATCGTAGTTTCTTTGGCATCACCGTACACTGTATCAACTGTGACACACTTCAGCGAAAGTCAGCTGCTTTGTCATGCTGCAGAATATAGGGGAAGCATACATGCAATCTCATAGCATCAACTCTTCAGAGCATTCACATCAAGTACAAAATTGATCAAAAGGTGTGTGTGACAATTACTGACAATGGCAGCAATTTTGTAAAGGCTTTCAATGTCTTTGCAGAATGTGAGAGATCTCAGACTACAAGCATTCTGTCCCAAGATGAGGATGACAATGGTGATGGGGAAGTGATTTACAACAGTGTGGCAGCTGTGCTGAGACAGTCAGGGCAAAGTGAGAGCACCTATTTACTGCCTCCCCATCTGAGATGTGCAGCACATGCATTGAATCTAGTTGCCGTGCATGATGCTGAATCTGCTTGTGATGATGCACAGTATAAAAAGATCATGCGAAGCACCATGGCCAAATGCTATGCTGCTTGGAATAAGGCTAGTCGCAGCACCCAAGCTGCTGAGGTGGTTCACAATAAGTGTGATCTGGCACTGATTGTTCTCAATGCGAAGCGATGGAATTCCACTTTCTATGCGATGGAGAGAATTCACTGCATTTCAACTCAGGGTGAAGGCTTGCTGAATGAGATATGTGAACAGATTGGAATTGTCATCTTCAGGCCTGCTGAAATTACTTTTGTTGCTGAGTTTGTGCAAGCAATGCAGCCCCTGGCAATGGCTCTATACATCCTGCAGTCAGAGCTGAAATGCTTCATGGGAATCCTGATCCCCACCATTATGTGCTTGAAAAACAAGTTGTCTGAAGTCAGGCAGTCTGTGAAGCTCTAAAACTAAAATGAGATCTATAACATAAATTTCACTTTTCGCAACAAGAAAACCCTTAGGAGCCATCTATGTTATAGATCTCATGTAACTAACACTCTGTATAAGTCAGATAGGACAGGCACCTATGCCTGTAGAGGTTGTATGGCATGCACACACATTCACACTGGCATGTGTTTCACACATCCACATATAGGTTTTAGTTTTTACAGTACCTACTATGCGGACTGTAAGACATCAAATGTAGTTTATTTTGCCTACCGTATGTCATGTTTTTCATTCTACATTGGGAAGACCAACAGACAGCTTAAGGACAGAGTATTGGAACACTACAGAGACATTAGAAATAAAAAAGAGACTAGTGCCCTTGCTGTACATATTATGAATAAAGGTTCCAAACACACATTTAAATTTCTGGTCCTGGAAATTTTATCTATTCAGAGTAGAGGAGGTGATTTAGTGAACTACACAGAAGCTGCAGAGCAAAAATGGATACTGACTTTTAATGCAAACAAACCCCCTGGTTTGAATAACAAAGTATCCTTGAAGCCATTTTTAAAAGCTAAACCTTTGAAACATTAATATGCTGCTGTTGTGTTATTTACTGCAAGTTTTATTTAAGCATTAATGGGGGATAATAAATTAATACATATCTGTAGTTATATATTAGTGCATAGGTATTGTATCATATTTTAGAATACATATGGCTATTATACTAGCTTATCATCAGTTTTAGCCATATTTTATCTTTTTATATTTTTATAGAATTAGATATTTTTTATTTTTTACATTTCTTGTATTTTTTACACTTTTAGAGTTTATAGGTCTTATAAATTGATAAATGAATACACATATACTTTTTAATATGCTTTTCATTGCTTAGTGGAATGTTAGCTTTAATGCTTTTAGGTACTATGTCTTTAAAATTTAAAAAGTAGATTGTCTGTTAATTGAAGTGATTATAAATTTGGTAGACTGATTTTGAATGTTGTCTGAGGAAGGGTTTGGATCCCTGAAAGTGCTTACTACTGAATAAACTATCTTGCTGTGGTATGGCTGGTGTTTCTGTCATTTGGATACTTTCATTTTTAGTAGTTGGAGAGAATTTCTGGTTTCCGTTTTCTATATTAAATAGTTGTCCACTTAGGTTGTTGAACACCTTAACATCGACAACTTAAAATCCCAAACGGCCATTTACACAAAGGGAAGCAAGTCATTTTGTCGTTACGTGGATTTTGCCCTGTTTACAATGTAGAGTGATTTTGTAGGTGGTATATTTAGTTGGGGGGTGGGGGGAACAGCACCCCCCCATTGGGGGTATGGGGGGTGAAGCCCCACACTTGATTTCTGTTTAAACATTTTTTTTTTCATTTCGGTCAACAGCATTGTTTCCCTGTGTGGAAACGGCCATTCATGATTTTAAGTTATCGACAATTAGGTGTCGACTTTTAGGTGTTTGACACCCTAAGTGGTCGATGATGTAATATAAACCCTACATACATACATAGGTTCATAGATTAGTACTACGCTAACTGCCCTTGCGAGCCATTTTAAGCTTAGCTAATTATCCCCTGTGAGATTCAAACCCTGTACCTTGTGTCTGTAAGGCAAGCACCTTAACCATTAGGCCACCCTCCCCATATAATACAGAGAGGCACACACACACACACACACACACACACACACACACACACACACACACACACACACACACACACACACACACACACACACAGACACACACACACACACACACACACACACACACACACACACACACACACACAGCATATATTTTGTTCATGAATGAAATTCTCCTGCAAGAAAAGTGTGATATTAAAGGTGTCTCTCTCTCTCCTCACAATAATTCATCTGGTATATACTGACATTTCACATATCCCCTAAGTTGCTAGTGATATGTTTTGGATAGTGTTACTCCATCATGGCTAGTGACTTAAGCACCCCTGATATAAACTGGAAGAACTTGAAGAATGATAGTAGAATGTTTTCTCAGAAAGCCTTTGAAAGTAGTCTAAAGAGTGGCTATAACCAGAATGTACTATTTCCCACCAGAGGTCATAAGCTACTCGATGTTTTGTGGGTATGCCCCAATTCTCACATTCTTGTTTAAGTCTGGAAAGAGGCTATATCCCAGATTAGTGGAAATTATCAATCATTGTTAACATTTTCTATATGTAGTGAAGTGATATGAAACAAAGCAGATATTGATGAATGCCTAACAGAAGCAAATGTTTTGAGAAGGTTTTGAAACAATTCTTTTGCCATAATTTCAGCACAGACATTGATGTCTGCCAGCCTAGAGTTATGAGTAGTTGCTCATGTCTCTGTAATTTATTGCATTTTAATCACAACTGGATAGACATAATTGACAATTACTAGGTTGTGGCTGTTTCTTATTTAGGGTAACAAAGACCTTCAATACTATAACTCAAACCTTGTCCACCGTAGTTGTGAATTCCAAAATTACCAAATGGAATCCTTGTAAGTACGTGAATCAAAAAGACAAAAAAAAAGTAGTGTTAGCGTATGGAACAAGTATTCAACACTCAGTTATAATTTAAGGGGGTTCCACAAGGGTTCTTTTTGAGGCAATTCTTTATCAAATTTAAGGCTGTCTTACAAATTTATAATTGCATTTGTGTTGCAAAGTTTGCTGATGACACAAATGTAGCAAAATAAAAAATCCAGGGGAACATTGTAGACTACAGAATAATTTTGGTCTGTCATTCACTTGCAGACAAGTTGAGTCACACATTATAAAAATGTATAGCAGTACACTTTACATCAAACATCTATTATCTAGCAAATCTTGCCGACCTCCAACCATGTGAAGGATACAAGTATTATTATAGTTAGTGGTGTGAAGTTTGAAGGCAGTGTTAATACCATAACTTGGAAGTGCTACACTAAACAGCATTTTAAGAACTCTAACTTCAAGGTACACTGAAGGGTTTGTGACCCTATGTAAATCTCTCATCAGACCTCATACTGAATATTGTTGGTCCTTCTGCATTTATTGTTTCATATCCTTCAACATATTAGAGAGAGTATACAGCATTTTATACAGGAAAATCTGGTTCTTCAGGAATCTCACCTACTGTTAACATAGGCTTGAAAAATGTTTTCTATTTTTTTCAGATAGCAGCTTGGGTCTAGAATCATCTTTCAATTTCCCTGAGGGTGGCAGAGATGTTGAAAATCTTGAAGACAAAATTGATACATGGATTGGTAGAATCTTTCTACTTTATCTGTTTAGTTAGGATGTAGACAACACACACACACTTACACTCGCATGTGTGCATGTGTATGTATATATATATATATATATATATATATATATATATATATATATATATACATACATATATATATATATATATATATATATATATATATGTATATATATATATACATATATATATATATATATATATATCTGTGTGTGTGTGTGTGTGCACAGATTTATTCATTTTAATTTTTTCTGGGGTAGATCACTGATCAGTTCTGACCATTTTCATTCTCAGCCCAGAGAATATTCAAATGATGTTACATAAATATACGACGGTACATATACAATATGTTTAAAGAAACAATCATTTAGTTGTGCACTCGCACACACATACACACACATATATTTATATTATGTGTACATATATGAAAAAACTTTTGGCAACCACACCAAACGTTATGCGGTCTTGAGACGCCTATATACCATTGCTAATTAAGCATATTAAGCAAAGGTTTTTAGAAATAAAATTACTGAGCCCTGGGGGGGGGGGGGTAGATGCATCTGTAAACAATTGCCAGCACAGTTCCTTGTAAAATGATTTTATTTCTATAAAACCTTTGCTTAATATGCTTAATTAGCAATGGTATATAGATTTTAGGCAATTAATGTATATTTCAGATGTATTGCATATATGCTAAATATGTTAGGATGTTTTTATAGGTTAAACAAATGAAATGCAACTGATATTTATGTTGTATTGGACAAATTTATTTTGGACCTGTAGCTTTAAATATGGCTATGTTTTAGGTGCCAGGAAGGTTATTTATTTAAATTGTAACTGTTTTTAAGAAAATATTAGTTCTGATGAAGCCCGTGGTTGGAACGGGTGAAAGCGCTTAACTTGTTACCATTTGGTCTTTTATTAAATTTTGGAGTTTTATACTACATGGTCGTACGCTATCGTTTCTTAGACAAGAACTGAAGCTTGGATTTTAGGCGTCTCAAGACCACATAGCATTTGGCGTGGTTACCAAAAGTTTTTTCAGTTCTGTTGTTTCAACGAACGCCAAACAAATTTTCACATTTTATGTGTACATATATGAAGGATATGAGGATTAGTTCACTTACTCTATTAATAAATAAATATGTCATTCTTAAAAGTAAACTGTCATGCTATTCTCTTATGTAATTCATAGTTTAATCACTCATGCTTTGCCTTCATTATTGAACACAGCACTCGCCCACTATGAATGAGCTATGCATATCATACAATAATATGTTGCTTAAGACCATCATGATACAGAAGATGGGGTGAGCAGTTGTGAACTACACCTATGCCTGCTACTCGTGGGGTGAGCACTTGTATACTACCCCCTACACCTGCTACTCATTGCACGAACACTTGTATACTACCTGCTACTCATGGGTGGAGCATTTGTGTACTACCCCTACGCCTGCTACTTAAATATTCTACATTTTGTTGCACAACCTTTGGGAAAAGGATACAGTTGGCTTTGTTGCAAGACCAACTTTTCCAGTAACTCCAAGGCTGTGTGACCTCAGTTGTAGTATATAAACAAAGGAAGTACATGGGAGGTGCCAGTGGGTGGGAGGCAGAGGTCCTGCTCTTCTGCAAAAACAGTTTGATTTTTATCTCGAGTATTTGTTTGTGCTGTACAATCAGTGCTGTTTTTCCAGTTGACCTTATGTAGCACTTATTCATATTATGTCAATACTTTGTAAAAATCTCTTATGTATATTTATTTAATGCTATCATGTGCTATCATGACTGTTGATATACAAAAAAAAAAAACACTGTCTACTGATTGTCTCTTCTGTTCTCATCCTTTCTATAACCACTAAACCACTGCTGAGCTTTTGTTAATATTTAGTCTGTGTGTAAACGGAACATTTTTAATCAATGTAGTGGTGTGATGTAAGAGATTCATGTTAAGAAATGCAGTGGTTTACAAATATACTACTGTTGTGCTCCCTACTACCATGTACTGTTTTATCTGCTGTTTCTACAGCATATGACCTTGATGATAAGATTTCTCTTTCTGAAGTGTTGGTATTTTCTACATTTAAAAAGATAGCCTAAAGAAAACAATAATGAACTGCAGTACTTCAGACATGTCAGGATTCATTGATACTGGCATTTGGATATGGTGGTCATTTGCAATTCTTTTTGCTTCTCAGTTTGATCCTTTCTCTTTTAGGAGAATTTTGTGTGGAACATTAATTATGATACAGTGAGTATGTATGTACGAGTATTCTCGTAAGGAAATTATCCAGCAAAAGCACTTTGAAATACATTGGTCCTGATATGGTCTTCTTTCAAAATCAGTTTAAGCCAGTGAAATTCAATATACAAACAAAGCTATTATCTTAAATCAGCTGCAGGTTATGCAAAGAAAACTCGTTTATTTCACCGATTCATTATTTTTTTTTTTTAAAAACATATGAACTTTTACAAAAGATGTATTTTTATACACATAACAAATGAAACATAAACTGTAAAACACAGCCATACATAAGTACAAAACTGATTCACTGGACTTTTATGTTAGCATTATATTTGTGTGCGTTAATTCTGAACACACATGGTTTACTGACGTGGATTGCAAAGAATGATTCATATTTATTGTTTGTTTATTGGCTTTCAGCTTCTCTTGGCACTACTTTTATGTACATAAAAATTATGATGCCTGGAAATAGTCTCTTGAGAAGAATTTCAGTGTGACTGAATGACCTATTCCTGTGACATCAGTTACTTGCCTTTCTAGCATTGTACTCTGACTGGGTCACTGGTGACAAGGTCAAAATGATTATAGGAGATGGAATAGCATTTCCTGAGTAAACAGGGTTAGTATTGTTCCTCAGGGACAACTGAGCTGGCCATAGCAACGGCAGTGTTACCTTTAAACTAAACAAACAGCAGTGTTCTTTTTCTGTTTTTCTTTGCCTCAGACTTTCTTTTCCTTATTTAAAATTTATGATGAGGAATTTAGAAAGGTGGGAAACTATCCTGCATCTCCAGGCTGTGAGCTGCTACATTGCACACAGCAAGCATCAGGAACCTTTTTATTTCTAAATAACAGAAACATGAGGGCATGACTCTCAACTTCTTAGAGCAAGAAATCTGGACAAAGCCATAAATAATGGGGGGACAAAGGGCCAAAAATAGGGACACTTTTTAAATACTGCTCTTATAAACTTAGAAAGTAGAGAGAATGAAAGGTTTTGCATTAGCATGAGTTTTCTGAAGGGTATGACGTCTAAAACTCAACTGTTTGTCATTTTTCTGACTTCAACCCTCAATGTTTTGCCAATGATCTGTGAGAAAACCACAATTTTATGAGAAATGGACTAAAAATATGAGACAAAAAATCTGGACGTTCTGCGAAAAGCTGTGCAGTTGAGAGGTATGAGGGCATGCATCCTTGTATTTCTTATATAAAAGATATCAGGATATTGTTAATTAGAGCATAACTGTCTGACACAGGAGATATGGCTCTGCTTTGCCCCTACCGACTGACAGTATATGTAGAAAGATTGCAATTTTTTTTAAATACATTAGAATAATATCTATTGTTTAGAAAACTGCACTGAAGCAACACATGCACTTAATATCATGGTACACAGAGATAGGATTAAACAAATGTAAACAACAGAAGTCTTCTTAAAAATTCTTACCTATTTACTGTCTAAGCACAAATCAAAAGACTACCAAGTTTCTATTTTCAGAAATTGCCACACCCTGTAGATTAACTGTAAATGTACTCTCATACTGTTAATATTACCATATGGCTTGCAGTCAGTTGTGCAGACCAATCAAGATCTTATCAAAGTTGCTGATAAAGCTAGTTTGTCATTTGCTTGTGTTACTGTTTCTAAATTTGCATACAGGTGGTGTCCTACTGATTTGTTGTGGCTGTTTAATAGGTGTTTGGTGTTGCAATGTTGCAGGCTCTTTGAGAAAGAATAAATAAAACAAGGCATTATTATTTCTGTTTGTGACCCCTTTGTCTCTGAGTTGCAGTGGCCTTGGAGAGACCATAATAAAGTAAGAGGGACATGAGGTTGTAGGATGGGTTGCCCATCTGTAAAAATGCTTATTTGTTTCTAATGCATTTTTTTGCATTGTCACAAGCTTGAATATGTGTGTTCTGAGTTTGTGTGTAATTTAACTCATTCAGTATGAGGTTTTCTGCAGAGTGTTTGTGCTGCAAGCTTGGATGACTTGAGGAAATCTAGTGGAATCTTACCTTTTAGGTGGGTGCTGCCGCCGCCTTTCATGGTATATGGTGCATTGTATGATGCGTTTTTTTTGTGTTTTTATATAAAGTTATGCTTTCTTTCTGATTGTTCTTTTTGCAGTCTGCTTTTGTTAACTGTGTAGCCAGGACAGTTAAAACTGTTTCATTACTAAGAGTTCCTTCTTTCTGGACATGGGGCTTATGCAAACTGTCTGCCGCCACCGCTTGCTTGTCATTAGTTGTTTAATTTTCATAATCTTGTTCAGTCTGAACCATTATGGGACTAGTATATGTACTAACTCCATTCATCCTATATTGTCTGTATGCCTTTATCTGCTATTTGATTCTCTTTTCAAAATCTGATTCTCACAGTTTAAATAGCACATACAGTTTTCTGTGGTTTGTATACTGGCTACATTAACCTGTGCCACCTTTTTTTTCTTTTATCAGTAGTTATGCAGTTGTAACATTTGTTAACTTCTGCCACTGGGTGTTTACTGTTGATGTTGTACATGTGAACGTTTTCACATTATGTACAATATTTCCTCTCTGCCAGTTCCTTCATGTAAAAAAAATACCAATTTCCTCCTTTTTTGTTGTTTTTTTTTATTTTATACTAGACCAACAGCAAGCATAAATGTTTTCTACTCCTTCCTCTCTAATCATGCCAAACACACCTAACATGTTAAGACAAGTAAAGCGCATCTTTGTTTCTCCACAGTGACATAGAGACATGCATCTGCTTGCTGCTCATGGCTGCTCACACATCATTACTGTTATGAGTTAGGTTTTATAAGGGTTAGGGGCATATTGAGCCTCCGGCTGGAAGCATAAAGTATGGAGAACTGCCCGGTCAGGGTACTTTTGTTTCCCCTGATTATCAAGAATGGTGCCTTGATTAAAGAACAGGGAGAAATAACTGATAGTAGAGGGCAGAATAAAAAAAAAAAAGTAAAGGACTGAGTTTTTAAAAAGTAATGTTCTGCTTGCACTGCATGTATACTGACACTACATAAATGGAATCGCACACACATTCTCAGCTTTTAATCTGCCAGCTCATTCCTATCAGTATTTTATATGGTTTGGGGAGTACAGTGTGCTCCCATTTGTCCTTATCCCTCCTAGCAGGAAGCAGAAAGCACAGGAGAACTACTATATGAGGAAAGAAGTGATAGTTTTGTTTTTTTTTTATTCTGGTATACAATATGGTTTAAAAGTAAAAAAATAACTCGTTCTGACTATACCGCCTTGTACTGCGACATGATGTGAATGAAGTTACACACAGTCTCAACCTTACATCCAGATGCTCAAATCTAATGCTATTTATGAGGGTAGGGAGTGTAGCGAGTTTTCAGATGTTCTTATTCTGCTTACTTGGGATGCAGAAACCATAGCAGAACTAGTGAAGACTGACTTGGTTTACTACACTTTCACCTAAACCTTAGGAATGGAGCCTTGGTTAAAGAAAACGAAAGAAGTGACAGTAATGATCAGAATAAATTAAAGCAAGCAAACAAAAAGAGCATGTTCTGCTAATGCTGCCTTGTATTCTTGACACCATGTATATACTATCACCGACAGCCTTGCAGCTGTTACTTGTTGACAAATCTTATACATGAATGACTGATTTCAGATTTGCAAAAGACAGACGGTTACATTACAACTGTATTGAGCACACTTTGTGGGTTTGTTCATGGATATGGATATTTCTTTGTTCCAAACTACTCATCCTTTTCATGGACAGGTGGTAACCTTTGTATTTTTGGAAAGTGCGGTAAATATCAAAAAAGAGAAGATTTGGTATCATGTAAGAAAACAGCAATCAATAAAATATGTTGGAAGACAAAAATAATGTAAAGAGACAAGGCCAAGGAGATGGTTCTGCTGTGAAATTCTGACTTCCTGAAAGTTGTCATTCCAAAAGAATGAAGAAAGAAATGCCTGAAATCCAAAAGGGTGAAAGACTCCCTTTTCTTGTTTTATTTATTTATTTTTTTGTTTGCTGGGGGTAAGCCCATTACAACCCCAGACTTATATATACCAACTGCATAGTCACACCAACTCGAAGAAAAGAGAACTCTCCCTAAATAAGTGATTCATTGCCAGTGCACAATTAAAAATTGAAGTGGCAATTTTTTCTTATAGGACAAAGCCTTCATCATTATGCTGTTCATCTTTATTTTCTGTGTGTGCTATGGACGCTCAAGCAATTTCACCGTTAGCATATATAGAAAGCACAATGGGATTTAATAACCATTTTAATAGGCTTGGAGTAGTAATGCATAGAGTCTGGAGAGTATACATAGAAGAAGCATTAGCATGAACACAGCATCGCTTTTATCCTTAATGTTTGCAATATATTGTAACTCTGTCTGATGTATTATTGCAGATTTTTGCAAAATATACATAAAGCAGTTTCCCTCAACATACATGTAGTTAAGGTGTATTCATACAGATTTTTGCAAAATATACACAAAGCAGCTCCCTAGTAGCATACATTTAGTTAGAGTATGCAAAACAAGTTCAGTGTGGAGCTTGAGTTTTGCCCTGTATTACTATGTATATCCATTTTAGACTTCTACTTATCATGCCATGTTGCTAGCTATGTGGTAACCATCCTCCTAAGTACCTGTATTTATGAATCACCTTTTTACACTAACAATGCCATTTGATAAAATTTGTCTTGCATCCTGCCCACTGCAGCAATGAACAGACACAAGAAAGTAAAAAAAAATTACCCTTGTCGAAGCTTTACTCAGCATAAGAAGACATGACAGGAAGATGGTCAGAAGGCTGGAAGTCCTATGAGTGGAAGCTGTTACTGAACCTTTGTCCGTGGTGTCACCAGTGCTTCAGCAAATCATAGAGAAACTAAATATAACAGAAGACAAGTTGGGCAGTTATATTAAAAGCCACTGAAGAACAACTGAAGGAAATGAAGAAAGCATTCAGATGCAATTGTGGTGCTCCAGAATGAAGCAAAGATATCACACATGTAGCAGACAACAAAGCCAAAAAAGAAATTTTAGAAACCAAATTAATGGAACTGGAGGGTCATGGATGTCTGAAAACTGTAAGAGTCATTGGGCTTCCTGAGTAGGCTTTGATACAAGACCCATTGAGATATATTAGACATCTGATATCTGACTGGACTGGTCTGGTCTGCTTGACCAAGATCAAATGATAGAAATGGTCATTAGAGTATTTGTTGCTGGACCTCCTTCCAAAGATAAAAATCCTCATCAGTTTATAATCTACTTTACATTCTTTGCCTTAAAAGAGAAGGCACTATTGCTTCTGTGGCACTCAGTCAAGAAGCTGATATAAAGTGAAGTGAGGATGTGTTGTGTGAAGTGAGGATGTGTTGTGAGCAGGATTGCTTTAGGGAAGCTCAGCACAAAAGAGAGGGCGATTCATCCCAGCTATGCAAACAGGCAGAGAAAGTTAAAATTCATTTATTTTGTCCCATCTTCTTTATTTTTTTCTGCAGGAGAGAAGATGTTCCTTGAGTAAGATGTGATAAAGAAGTGGGTAGATGCAAAGTGAATCACTACATCAAATGCTCCACAACCTCTCCAGCAATAACAGGTGCAAGATACACAAAAACAAAAAACAGTCCCATTTCTTCTGTTTCAAAAGAAGCAGCTCAGAAGGAGAAACTAAAAGTCTGATGCTCAGAACTGCCCAGGCAATTGCTAAACATTGCTGAATTTAATTTTGCATTTAGAATACTTTGAGAAGTGACTTTCATTGAATTACTGTGAAAAACAGACTGTGTAGGTAGATTGTTTAACTTAAATGTAAGCAGATGTAACAGCCTTTACCTTTTGAATATGTTACAAATGGAACTTATTAATACTTGTCTAAAACTAAAAAGATCAGAGAAGTTCTGTATTAGAAAACAATAAGAGGTATCTTCTTCTTCTTTCATTTTTTTCCCGGTTAGGGGTTGCCACAGCGGATCATCTGTCTGCTCATGATTGGCAGTGGAGTTTTACAGTGTCGAGTTGCCAGCCCGGCGCCCAACCTTCCACAGAAGGCACACACACACTCACACCTAGGGCCAATTTAGAGTGTCCAATCCACCTACTACATGTCTTTGGGATGTGGGAGGAAACCGGAGCACCCGTAGGAAACCCACGCAACCACATGGAGGACATACAGACTCCACACAGAAGGTACCCCAGCCGAGAATCGAACCAGAGAACCCTTGCTGTGAGGCGGCAATGCTAACCACTGCACTACCGTGACCGCCCAGAAAACAATAAGGGGTATAATTACTTGATTTACTCTTAATTTCCTTCAATTTAACTGCAAATTATGTAGAAATAAGAGAGCTGTATAACACCCTTAAGAAGCATGGGGGAATGGATGTTTTCTCCATGCTTCCTGTTATATCCTGGACTTGGCAGTAATGGCAGGTTTTTGGGTTTTAATATTGTTACCTTAAACAGTCAGGACCTGCAGTTAGGTAAAGGTCCATCACATACCTTGCAAGTATACAAATAGGACTGGTCGACTTCTTGGCGAACTGACATTTGAAGGATATTATTGCTCCTTAAAGGTGTAAATAGTTGAAAATTTTATGGGGGGGGGGGCAGTGGGAAGTACAGTGTTGTAAAGATGTGGTTATATTATTTACTAGTTCTGTTCTGATTTTATAGTATAAAATTTGAATTGTCATTTTAAAGAGAAGAGCAGAAATATTTTGGTACCTGTACATTTATAATGACAGGAGAAAGTTGTCCAGTTTGAGAAAATTGGAGCGGTCAAAGTTATTCACTCAGATTATCATACCATGGTGGATGTCATTCAAGGGGATACTGTAAGGTTTATCTGCTTATTTGTTGGGTGCCTTGACCAAATGGGGAGATGCACAAAGACTGCAAATATGAAAATTCTCTTGTAATTAAATAACAGGGGGACAGATGTAACTGCTTACTGCATATAAGATATAATTGTGAAATGCTAATAGGCTACTGAACCCAGTTAAAAGGGCTAAAGTCTTGTTTACTTATGATAAAAAAATATGATCCCCAGATAACAGCACTAAAAGAAACTTGTACATTAGAAATGGAAAGCCATAAACATGTAAGGTTTGCTTAGAAGCACACTCGAACATCTCACTGCCAGGAAGCATGAAAGAGAAGAGTATTTTTTATCTAATGTCATCCCTTCACGTATAAAAATAAATGGAAAACTTCCTAGCTTCGATTACTGCTCAGACAGTACTTTGCTCAGTCATGGTCATGCTCTTGTTCTTCAATAGATTTAGTCTCTTATCTCAAACTCATGTTTCTCATTACTAATCTTTCATCTTTTCACCTTAGCTGCATTAACACCCTCTTCGCTACATTTCTGACATATTTTCCTCTCTCATGTAGTTTTTCTGTTTTCTGATACTAATCCTATCATGCTGTCCTAGCTATAATGTTGGAACTATGTCCTGCTAGACAAAAACATCTCTCTACTACCATATCCTACAGCTTAATACACCAACCATTCCTCCAGAGACCTGTCTCTTCATCAGTACTAGCAAATATATCCTAATTTCACAGAATATAGTAAATGAAGCTATATAACTTACTGCTATGATTTTGTGTCTTAATAAAATTGCATCTAAATTATATAATTTTTTAGAAAAATAAACACCTCATAGTCTTATAGTATATATGGCTAATACTATTTTTTGTTACAAAAATACTTCAATTTATCAGCGTAGTTCTGTTATGCAACATCTGTATCTTAGAAACTGTAAGCTTCTGTTGGACCTGAAAATGGGCTTTGTCCAGTCAGACTACCCTAGTCTGCAAAGACAAATAAAGAAATAAATAGTTTTCCTTTTTCATAAGGGATTTGGGTTTAATATAGCTCAGATCCAAAAAAGGAAGGACAGTTAACAATGGTGAAAGGGACCTGGCTAGGAATGTTTCTTTCTGTAACATCAGGGTATAGCCCCTTCCTGGTATGAGTTAGGTTAAACTAAAAGAAATATTGGGGGAAATGGTATCCTTTCATAATGGATTAACATTCTTAGCAAGAGATTAAAAAGCCAGTAACACAAGTCATGGAAGGTATGAAAGCTTAGTTACACCTTATCACGCTTCCTTCACTATGTTAATCTATCTCTCAACTCTGTATCTGCATCTATTTATTGCCGTTTTGCCATACTTCACTACCTACTGCTTACCTCCATTCTTCTGTACCTTTAAACAGATTCACTTTATAATCTCGAAATACTGAAATATCGAATTTCACTATCTCTAGACTATAAAGCCAAAAACTCTCAAACCCGAAAACCAAAACTGCGAAATTCAGAACCGCGAACGTTAACAAAACACTACACCACACATACAAACACAAATACACCTACCTCCCAACACTACAACAGAGCAAAACAACACACACAAACACAACAAAAACACACACACCCTTCCTGTAAGCAGGGGGGCAAATGCCTCTGCACCCCCCATGTGGGGGCTGCACCCCCTACACACCCACTACTTATATATACTAACTCTGAGGTCACACTAAACAACTAAAGACAGAAAACCCACCACCACACCTTCTATACCCCCCTTGCACAAACACACATCACATACATACAAACACCACCACTCTCAACACTGACACACTCATACTCTTACCTACCTACTCTAACCCACATTCAAAACTCCCCAACAACCTCACAAACACACAAACCCTCCCCAAAACCCTTAAAAATCATAACACTTAAGTAATGCGCCATAAGTACCACAGGTTCGACATTTCCGGGTTTGATATTCTGCAGTTTTGCACAACTGCAGATTTGGCAATTTGATCTCGAGATACTGAAATTCGACATTTCAGTATTTCGGGATTCCAAAGTGTTTCCCTTTAAACAACTCCTTGCTTCCCTCTTACCCCACCTATAGCAGCCAAATCACTTAACTATGAATGCCACAAACAAGCCTAAACCTAAAAACCAATGTTAATAATATACTGGAGGGCTTATTAATTAGCTTATCTTGTTTTTTGTGCCTTTATAAATTGTGTACATTTGAGTGACTCTTGGCTCATTTATACAAAGCAAAGTCCTTTTATTGAATAATCACACTTTTGTAAGCCGTTTAAAGTACACTGCTGCATCTTTAAGTTTGTTTGTGGTAGCATTTCATATCTTTTAAGTTTGTTTATGGTAGTTTTGGACTCCAGACACTCATTTACTGTTCTTTTATGTTAGGAGGACTGAGATTATTCATCTAGTAGCAGTAGGTGTTTGCCTGGTCTTTTGGAGCTGGGAAGCATACTAAAGGGCTCTAAGTATTTTTTGCACATCTCTTAAATACTGTGACTGAACTTTAGCAGTTTCAAAAAAAACTGTACCATCTGCTGCTGCTTTAAGAAGTTAATTGTACTGTATTATATTGTATTTTTTAGTTGTAGGGCTATCATAGGTAGTTTGTGTGGTGTTGTTACACTTCAGCTCCAAACCAGCTATTCCGCATTAAAAAGGTGTTTTTCTCTACCCTTGTGGCAGAAGTGTGCTGATCTTACCTGTCTGCATTGGGGATTGCTGGTGGAAGGCTTATTGTGGGCTTTCCTTATTGGTAGCTAGCTTAAAACTTGTTTCCTCTTTGCTTGTATTTAAGCCTCGCATTTGAGCAGTGTGACTCTTCATGCAGAGGCAGTTAGCAGTGCCCTGTATAGATGCAAAAGCCTAGAATCTCAGTTTTCCCCTAAACAGCTGTTAATGAAACCCTTCCAAGCTTTTCTGCTGCTCTATGAGCAACTCAGTTGCTCACTGAGCAGCACTGCCTTATTGATCGACCTTAGCCTACAGAAAGAATAGGTCCCCGTTGTAATCTCAGTGCTACCAGCACAGTTCTGTCAAATTAACCCATTCCCTTCCCTAATAAAACACACAGTAAGAACCTGCTATCATGGATGAGCAGTTTCCCATCATCTCTCTCTGACCATCCTGATAGACATGGGCATCCTGAGACAATGTAACAATTTTCGCATGTATACTGACAACCACTTACTCCTGAAACAAATACTTTATATGAGAGACATAGTTACACTATGAACCTGGAGGCAAGACTCTCCCATAAGGACAAATTGAATGTCAAACAGGTTGTCAGCATACACACGCACTTCCCACACTAAATATGGACATGTCACATAAATCCGCATATATAAAAGTACTCCTTAGTAACTTACCAAAAGATCAGAGGCCTCTCAAATGGAAACCACTTACACATATAACAATGCAAAAAAACAACCACAACACATAACACACACACCAGTGTCTCAACAAACAAGCCCATAAGGTGCAACGCCACCAAACCTAATATACTGGTAATAGGAGACTCCATTGTGAGAGACATGGATGTTCCCCTCACCATGCCAGATAAAGAATGGGTTACGGTTATCTGCCTGTCAGGTGCCAGGATCCATCAAGTAACTCAAGTCACTCAACCACAACTACTGGTATGACCCTATCATACTGCATATGGGGATGAATGACTTGAGATGTACATCACTGGACTATATGAAGAGACATGACTTAAGCTTTCAGTTTGTGTGTCACAGGCAGGTATAAGCCTAGCCTTAAGCAGCATTCTACCTTCTCCAACGATAATGCCACAATACAAACAAAAAATTATTGACTTTAACAATTGTCTTAGCTTCAGGTATCAGTCCCAGGGGATCCAATATCTGTCAGCCTGGGAAGATATGGTCAACAGGTCATGCTGCTTGCCAGAGATGGTCTGCACTTCTCTCCTCTAGGCTTTTGGATACTGGCAAAGGCATTAGCCACTGCTATTGTGTCTGTTTTAGGCATTGTCAGAATAACTGACCTCCCAACATAACAAAATCCTATCTAGATAAACTCAAGGTACTGCTGCTTAATGCTAGGAGTCTAAACAAGAAACTGTACTATCTGGAAGCACTTCTCACTTTGGAAGATGCTGACATCTGTGCAGTGACTGAGACATGGTTCAAAGGCATGGAAAGTACACAGGCCATGCATGTCTACATTGCCTTCATACAATTAGACCACAAACTGAGCATGAAAGAACCAAAGGAGGAGGTGTATCCATCTTCATTAAGGATAAGTACACCTTGAGACTGGTCAAACATTATGACTCTCCTGAGCTACTCCTTGTCCAAATAACTATAGGCAAAGCCCCCCTAACACATCATAGATTGCTATAGGTCTCCCACATAGAAACAGGAAAGACATACCACATACCTGGACTTACTGGAGTCACTTTCCATACAGCTCAACACCTTAATTATGGGTGATTTTAATTATCTTACCATTGACTAGGAAATATACATGATCACAAACATGCTGGCTCAGAGGTTCTTAGACTTTGTCAATGCAAATGCCCTGGAACAGCTAGTCAGCACACTCACAAGAGGCTCAAATAACATAGGCAAGCACTGTACCCCCCCCTCCCGTGATGTCCTCCTTAGTAAGATTAGACAATAAATCAGCCTCCCCCACAAGCTCAAAAACACTTAAGAAGTTTTCAAATACAAATCGCCTCCTACTAAGTGATGGTATAAAAAGTTTCAAAATCCCCTTGAATGCAGATAACAGACTCCTATGCAGAGGTGTACACCAATGCCCTGTATAACCACTTTAGCAGTTGTATAGAATCAGCTATACCTGACCAGATTAAAAATAGGTCTTGCTGAAAAAACAAGCCACCCTGGTGGACCCCTAGTATAAATAGGCTATGCAACAAGAGAAAGAAACTAATGTCCAAGAGCAAGACGGAGCTGGCTCAGTAGAGGAATAAATTCCCCTCTAGCTTAAACGAACAAATTAGAGATCTTGTCAAGTCCTCCAAAGCTAATTATGAAGCAAAAATCACCTCCCTAGCTAAGGGTAATCACAAGGCATTCTTTAACTACATCCAAAATCTAAAAGGGAATACCCAGTTCTGCACTGAACTGGTTGTAGATAGCACCACCCATACTCAACCAAAGTAATAGCCAACCTGCTAGCTGACAGATTTGGAGCAAACTTCACCACCGTCCCTTCCAATCATCCCCCCCATACTATACCTGCCACAATTCCTCAGCCTATTATTTCAAGGAGCAGGTCATCTCAGTGCTCTCCAAGACCAAAAACATGGAATCAGTGGGATCAGACAACATCCCAGGTTGCCTTTTAAACAACATAAAACATGACCTAGCAGACCCACTTGGATCGCTGTTTAACCCCAACCTATGAACTGGCTATGTTCCAGCAGAATGGAGAATGGCAACAGTAATCCCTCTGCACAAATGGGGGCCATCAACTGACCCTGGGAATTATAAGACCATAACCATGACTAGCCTCATCTGCAAGACCATGGAAAGAATCATTATGGACCTTATTAACAAGGACATAAATAATCTCCAAACTCTGGACCCACCCCAGTTCGGATTCGTTAAAAGTAGATCATGCCTGTTAAACACTGAGAAATTCACCAAGGCTGTGGATGAGGGAAAGACAGTGCATACAACATACCTTGACCTTGCCAGGGCATTTGACACAGTCCCCCACTCAGGTTTTATAGATAAATTCTCCCAGTTGGGAATTAACCCATAAGTTACCAGATGGGTAGCCGGCTGGCTCACTGACAGGACACATACTGTCAAAGTGGGTGACTTCACCTCTAGCAAAAGACCAGTCACAAGTGGCATACCACAGGGTTCTGTGCTGGGCCCCTTACTGTTTGGAATTTATTTCTCAGAAGTCCAGGAAAACTTGGGGGGTCTGTGGCTGGCCAAGTTCACTGATGATTGCAAACTGGGAGCAATCATTGAGTCCCCCAAGAATGATAATATACTTCAGACAGGGTTAATGCAGACAAATGATTGGTGCCAAAGCCATGGATTAAGGCTAAATGCAAAAATAGCACATTATTATTCCCTTTGGGAAAGCTAACATCCCTGCTAATTACACTATAGACAGCACCCCCTAAGTGTAGATCCAGTGGTATGTGATTTTGATACTCAGTTTGAAAATAATCTGAACTTTAACCACTACATATCCAAAGCAATAAGGAAATCTTTCTATGTGGCACAATCTTATAAGTAAAGGCATCACATCTAGATCTAAGGATGTTATAACTCCATTGTACTTGGCCCTCATCAGACCAATAATTGAGTACAATAGTCCATTTAGCATGTACTTCACCAGACACCTGCAACAAATGGAGAGACCATAGAGGTTTCTCATCAATAAATTACATGGTACATAAAACAAGTCTTACTAAAGGGTGACCTCTGCATGGCTTACAGGGCAGTCTGTGACCTGGCCCTGATAGAAATGCTACACTCTCGTAAATCAAACTGCATGAGGGCCACTCACTCCAGGCATCTTAACCTAGCCTCTGACATAAACAGTTCATGCTGAAGAAATAGATACATCTCCCAGAGATTGTCACATCTCTGGAACAAGCTTCTAGTTCATGTGAAACAGAGCCCCTCCCTGACCTTCTTCAAAAGCAACCTAGATCAATGGATGGTTGACTGCAAATTCACTCCTGGTGTGCTGCCCATATCCCTACTTGACAGTGGGAGTCGGAATTAACTACCATAGATGCTTACCTTTGTGAACTTCACTCACCTAACCACCGACAATTGGAGCTCTAGAGCTGTTTGCCTAGTAAACTTTGATGAACCTATGAACAATGTACTGTAGTAGCTCTAATAACTTGCTGTTGATTCTTCACACATATCTTATGCTCTTTTTTTCATGATGCTGATTAAGACCTATAGCTATATTGGTAACATGTACAATGCAAATAGCATATTTCTGTGCTGCAATAGCTCTACTTAATTGTTCTTAATGTTCAATGTATTTTATTTATTTTTATCTTTTGATTTAATAATTAGGACTAGCTACTTATTGGTGTGACATGCTCTTTTTGCCTTCTGATCATTAACTGACAGCTGTTTGTATTGTTTTTATTAGACTCATACTCCTATTTGTTACTGTACCCTTTTGTAAAATTAATGTATGTATTTTCCTGTGGTGCTTTTATCCCCAGGCCTCTAGTGAAAAACTGCCTTGTACCCAGTCAGACTATCCTGGTGAACAAATGATAATAAATAATTACATAATATGGTTCTACATTATCAGTAGAAGCACTTAAAGTATTTTTTTTTTAATATTGAGCCTACTGGATGTGACAAATCTTTTCAGAGATAAGAGTGATTGGCATACCTGTGACTCCTCAGGTTTTAAAAGATATTCCAGCCTGGATAGTGTGTTGCTTCTTAGGGAAAATCAGCCCATATGATCTAGGTGGACCATTTTACAATTTCAGACCAAACAGCTTTCATCCTAATAAAACAGTGCAGAACGTTTCAGAGGCATAGGGTGTTCAGTGTCTGTTTTGTAACTCTGTCTTCTGCAGGGATTGGTATGTTGGGCTGAGTGAGGAGCATCATGGGGTCTGTCTTCACTACCGAGGAAGCTGCTTAACTGGTGAGATATGTTCAAAAATACACTTAGGGTGTCTTCACCACAATATGCAACTATAATCAGGGAATGCAACACATTTGTTTGGAATAAATGGCAACTGTGTCTCTGGGAGAAATAAGGACTGCATGAGGTTGACTGAGGAAAGATTTAAGAGTTAAGAGTTCCAGAAGGAGATATCCAAAATGTTTGAACAAGGACTAGATTACAAATCCAGAGCCCTTAAACATTGTGATTCTGAAGTTTTGAGGAAGGCCCAAAAGCAGTTCATACTAGAGTGGACCCAGGAAGTAGTATAGTAAAGAGTGTGTCAAGGTCTTAGGGATCACCATTTAGTTGAGACCCAAATGATGTATTAGAGGCTTTTAGAAAGGCTATTAGACAGTGTTACTTATGGTTCTATTCTACATCAGGATGGGCAGTTCCACAACTGAATGAGACAGACAACTTCCTCCAGGAAATGGAGTTCCTTACATTGGGGTCAAAGAAGAATAATTTGCCTTAGTTTCTGAGGAGGAATTGTTGTTGTTAGTGGTAAAGGGATAACATCCAGGTCAAGGGATTTTATAACTCTACTGTACTTGACCCTCATCAGACCACTAATAGAGTATAATGCACTCTTTCTCTTGTACCTCACCAGACACCTGCAGCAGCTGGAGAGATCTCAGAGGCTTCTCACTAAGAAAATACAGGAACTCCAAACCATGACCTATGTGGATAGGCTGAAAGCCCTTTCACTTTATTCTGCATCTTATAGGCTGCTGGGAAGTCACTTGTGCCTAGCCTATAGGGCAATCTCCGACCCTACCCTAATTGAAATGCTGTACATGCGCAAGTCAAATAGCACAAGAGTCACTTACTCTAAGGATCTCAACTTAGCTTGTGACATTAACAGAACATGCAAGAGAGACAGATACTTCTCTCAGAGACTGCCACTTCTCTGGAATAGACTTCCTATTCACTTAAAACACAGTTTCTCACTGAACCTATTCAAAAGCAACCTAGATAACTGGATGGGAGACTGTAAATTCACCCCTGGGGTGGCACCCATCTCCCTCATAGACAGTGGTAGCCCGTGTTGATCACAGACCTGCTCTTTTCATAAATTCATTCAGCAAACTACCCAAAAACAGCAAAAGGGGGTACTTGGGATTAACATGGCTAGACCTGTAAAGGCTTTAGGGCCACAAACCTAGTAACCTCATATGAACCTATGGGTATTACATTGTGCTTCACAATGCAAGTTAGATATGCGCAAGTACTGAAAACATGCCAGGGTGTTCCGGCAAGTGGAAAGTATTCATTTGGAGTTGGAACAAAGAGATTCTGGTCTACATATATTTATATATGAAAAGGTCTGCAGTCTCTTGGAATAAAGTTATACTTTTAGAGAATATGGAGTGTCTTAAGTGTTGTTCAGGATGTTTTCTTTATGGAGCACCATGGAGTATGGTGTATCTTGGAAGAAGCTAGGATGGGAGATAGTTCAGTCTTGGGGGGGGGTGCTTATTCTTTGCTTTGAAATATGAAAGGTGCATCTATACTTTGCCTTTTTTTGTTTGCTATCTCAAAAGCTTTGTACTGGTCATTAAATAAGTTAAATATTCACCTTTTGGCAGATAGATTGACCTTGGACTAGTGGAATGCTTGGTCATTAAATTGGTTGAAAATGGACCCTCATGTAGATATAATGACCCCAGTGCTAGTGAAATGTTTTCCTGGAGAAAAAAAAAAAAAAGAAAAAAAAAGACATACTTTTCACTACCTATATCAATGGATTAGGACTCAGGGAATATTAAGATGATGTAATCTGGTCAGGAATGGAATCGGTGAGAACATTTGGGAATACTGCTAGGAATCTTTAGGATTCAGGTGATTACCTGGCCTGCAGAAGTCTAGTTATACTTTTTAGTAAACTAACAAAGGTGCTCCATGAAAGAAACCGAAAGCCTCTCTAGTCAAAGTTCAAATATAAAGGTATAGTCGTACTCTGAGGTGGGAAATATGGAATCAACAAAATTTATAGCCCCTTGCACCAGGGTGAAGGGGCCTACTGACAATAAGTTAATGATGGATTGGTCAGCAGTCCTAGACTCCCTAGTCTCTGAGGAGGCATGGGGAAAGGCTTCTAAAGTACCAAGATATGTTACCTATGCTAGGAGGTGTTGTACTTGTGGACAGAATTGCCTTTGCAAATACTTTATCTTAAACAAATAGGTTGATATACCCAGGGGATCCCAGTAGTTGTTAAAGGTATAACACTAGGAAAATTAAAATGTAGATGCATGGTTTTAAGTGATATCCCCATGTTCTTTTAGAGGAGTTTTAGCAAAATAGTATGTGTTTAACTCCTTTGAATATTAGTTAGGCATTCCACCAAAGGAAAAATTAAAATGGCATGAGTGGGTACTGTTTTCTCTTGTTTTACTGGTGTTTGAAATTATTGATCAATGAGGCAGTGGAAACTAGCTGATCTACCAAAATTATCGATTAGTGAGGCAGTGCAAACCAGCTGATCAACCAACAGTGGAGGGAATACATAAGCTACTCCAGGAAGTAATAAGGAAAGAATTCTGAGAACTTTCTGAAGCCCAGAGGATAGAGTTTTTAGAAATGTTATACCTTGGATGCAGAGGTGTAGACAGAAATATGTATTTCAGTTCATGGTTAAATACAAAGAGTGGATTTTAAGCAGGAGTGCTAAAATCCCCTAAAAGGATATGAAAGCCTGTCCAAACATAAGAAGGACCTGTGGCTGTACTATTGGGAGGTTGAATAGGTTTGTTATGAGTATTAAATTAATACTTTAAATTACAGAAACTATAGAAAGCTCCAGATCGTATTAGTGTTTGATTTACTTTGCTTATTACGGAGGTAAACATTTGTTTGTATTATGTGTTCATATTACCTCACAAAGGCTTTAATTAGAAAAATATTTATTTCCATTGCCTTGTCTGTTTATTACTTTCACTATGGAGGCCATAGGGAAAGAACATAACAACTTTGTTTTTGAGAGAATAATATTTTTTGAGGGTGGGGCAGTGCTTTTTATACAGTAACTTAAAGGTAATGAATGAGAGAAGAAAAGTACCTGGTGTGGTTGCAGGTAGCTGGTTTATCTTTGTGAGGGTAAAACTATAAAGCTCATCTCTCAGGGATGAATATAAGACTGCAGATTGGGTTTATGTTTTTTTTTTTAATTGCATGTGCCTTTTGGGAGAAATTCAGAACACTTGGAAGAAAAGTGTATTCTAGTCTAGGATAAGAACTTTTTGGCAATGGCAGTATTGGCTGTACTCATTAGGTTGCTGAAAATTGTGTAGCTTGCTTTCAGTCACTGAGTAATCATGGTGCATATTTCACTTGTGTGGAATAAGAAGGACAGTGAAAGATTAGTCCTAAATATTTAACTTATTTGGTGTGGTTATCATTAGGGGTGGTAATAAATATCTTGGAGGAATGTTGCACTTTTTGATTTGTGATTTAAAGGTATGGTAGTTGTCTTAGTAACATTCAATATTAGGTGATTAGTTGCAAGATATTTACAGAGTGTCTTACGTTTGTTTTGCAGATGATTTGTAGTACAAATTTATTACAACCAGAATTACATAAAACAATGTCATCTGGTAAAGGGGGATACTTGAGATGTGAATAGGGTTGACTCGGTCACTGATGAACAAGGAGAATAAGGTAGGACTCCACACATACCTTGTAGAATACCAGAAGTGAATGTGTTTTTGTGTGTTTAAGTTGGAGCTGCTGGCAACAGAGAAGAGTCTTACGGAAATGTAATTAAAGCAGCAAGACAGAGAAGTAATACTGAATAGCATTTCTTAATGAGAATGGAATTACTGAAACTTTCAGATGCTTTCTTGAGATCTATGAATATAGCTTTTACAAGCTACTTATTTTCCAAAGAACTGCAAATTCTGTCAGTGTCTATATCTGTAAGCATGCAGAAAATTGCTAAATGTAATGGTAATTAAGTGGTTTCATAATGTTATGTAAGACAGTCACAAACTGCCATATTGATTTTTATGGAAAAGTATTTGTGAATTTGATTATACTGAACTTTAAAACAGAACAAAGTAGGACTTTTTTCATGTGGCTGTTGGACAGGAAGTGCCTTTTAAGAATGTTATAAATGAACAAGCTGTTGTTAAGTTAGCCATATTAACTAAAGTAGTTATTGAAGTGTTAGTAATGGCTGTTGAAAAGACACTTGTAGTAGCTCAGCCATAAGTGACTGCAAACCTAACTTTTTCTGACATATGATTTTCTTCGGTTTAGCATACTGATGGCTGAAATTAGAAAATGCATGGCTACTTATAATTATCTAATTGGATACTGTTCATGTTTCATTCAAAAACAGATATCCACAATGAATATCCTCCATTTTGATGTGGTTTAATACAGAATGTTGAAAATGAAATTGCCTTACTCACAGTCATATCCACTTCTACAAACATTGAGCTAAGTTTCTGAATTTCCCCCTGTCACAGTTAATCTGATTAAGTGCAAAAACTGATATTTCACAATGGCTGTGTATTCACATCATCTATCATATTCATCTGAGGTTTTTACAGTTGGACAGTCAAGGTCTGGGCTAATATCTTCACTTGGAGCTTTATGCTTGTCACTCATGTTACAGAAGCACCAGATTTGCATTTGAAATAATAGCTTTGTTCCTCTAATTCCATACTGCATGTGAACTTTATGTAAAGTATGTTATATACCCTCCATATGGCATACTTGTTGCAGAATGTTTCTTTATCATAAGGGGAACTTTTGTCAAAATCGTTTTACTTTTTTGAGGGGGCAGTAAACAAAACAAGAACATATGTTTTATATATATATATATATATATATATATATATATATATATATATATATATATAAAGGCTCTACATACTTCAAAGAAATGGAAGGGAAGATGTTCATCTCTTTCATCAGGCTATTTTCAGACTGTAGCGGTGATTGGAAAATATGCATTTTGAACACTTTTTTCAGAAATGTACTTTTGTATAACTTGAAAACCAAACTACATGAGCTGCAAGGTTGAATGTTGCAAGTTGGTTAGCTTAGCATATTTTATATCAGTAGTTTCTAAAACTGATCAATACCACCTTTGTTCAGTATTTTACCCAATATGCATTACTGTACACTCTTTGACTATAAAGTATTTTAAGAATAATCTCTGTTGCACTACATGTGAATGTCTGTTTTATCCTCTGTCTAGCAGGGCGATATTGCAGGTACTTCTGTACTCCTTGCAGAAGTTATGATCCATGGGCCATTGCTTCAGGGGAAAAAAAAAAATTCAAAGTTTATTTTGTGAAAAACATTATGTGAGAGTCAGTTGCGGTACTTACGTATTATTGCAACCAGATTTTTGCTGTTGCGAATTTCACTTAGTTGAATACAGACAACCGCATCAAACATTGCAAAGTGTTGTGCAAAGTCATTATTGCTGGCAAAAAATCTCTGGACTACCTTCATGCACATAAAAAGATGAAACCATCATCTTCCTTTTTGCGTGCATTACAGACGCACGGTTGAATTGTAAGGGATACTGTCTTAACTGATGAATGGAATATTTGAACCGTGAGGAATGAAGCCCTCACAGAAGGAAAACACAGACACAGAAACAATGTTTTGGGTAAAGTAATACTTTGTTAAAAGTGTGTACACAGAATGGAAAACAACCATTGCAATGCGAAAGTTGAGGAACACTACTGCTGGTAACGTTGATAGCCATTTATGGGTTCCTGATTAAACCGTACTAAGACCAGTACGGAAAATATGTTACTGGCTGATGATGCTCTTCTTCCTGTTACTACCATGTTTGGACCTGAGACTGTGTGTAAAAATTGTTAAAACTAAAAAAAAATGTTATGCATAACTCCTGTGTCTCTGCCTTTCAATGTGGGGGGGAAAGTGGTGAGCAATTGCAGAGAGTAAGACAGTAGCCCTGACAGCTAAAGTGTGTATGCATATTACTGCAAGCTACATGACGTGCTGGCGGTAAAGTGCATACCTAAACAGTGATATTAACTTACTTATGTTTTGGGTGATAACCCTGCCTAAAACAACTGTCAGTGTGATAAAAAAAACATAGTCTGACATTGTCACGCCATGAACAGTTACATTTCCACATCGGGAAACAACCGTTGTTATCGCAAAAATCTGGTTGCGATAATACGCAAGTACCTCAGTTGCAACAACTTTGTATGAGTTATCATTATTTTGGTGAATGGCATACACTGCTGAAAATCAGACAGTATGTATCTCTGTACAAAAAGGGAAAAATCAGTAATATCCACAGAATTATAGGAAAATCTTCACTTTCTCATACAGATCAAATCTAAAATATGAAGAAATGTATATACCTTGACATTTATGATGCTTTACTGTATTTCACAGTGACAGATATTCATTTCAATGTTTTGTCCTCAAAATAAATCTTCTGTTTCACATTATAGTTTCTGGGCATTTTTGTTTGCATAAACATTTGAAAAATAATGGGAAATACAAGTCTGAAGCCTACATTTTTTTAAAAATGTATTTATGATATCCACCCACAGGCTGGGGTATAAAAATGCCACTCTTCTTTCTCTGTCATTGTTTACTGTATTATGTAGGACTTTTTGCTTCTGTTCTGTCCCATTGCATGTATTTTGTATTGTGATGAGCTATATTTTCAGTGTGTATGTAACATGTTTGAAAAAGATGGTACTTCTTACTTCTTGTATTGGAACATCTGTGGTGCTTTGCTGCTACAATTCTACCATTCTGCAGCCATCCCTATTTTATTTTTATTATATTTAGCTATAAGTTAATGAGTAAGAGATTTGGTTCAATGACCTCTGTCTGCCACAACCTGGAAGCAGGTGCAGTATAAAAGGTAAAATAAGTTTGAAATAAGACTCAGAATATATATATATATATATATATATATATATATATATATATATATATATATATATATATACATACACAGAGATGTAATCATATGCATCTCGTAAATCAAAGGCTAAAACAGTAGATTTAGTAATATCCTGCTAGACCTAACTATATCAGAAGACAAGACTGCTGTACAATTAACTGAACTGTAATTGCAGGACATACCGAAAATAGCAGGAGATAACTTAAATGCAATACAGTGGCATTTAGAGAATTTCCACACAGCATATGAAAATAATTAGATAATAAAGTTAAAATAAACAGCACATTAGATAATTATAGTTAAACTAGGCAAAGAAGCCAATGTGATTCTGACAGGTTTGTGTAACAAGACTATTGTTGGATTGCAAATTGAACCTGTGATCAAGCATTTGTTGGGAACTGGGCTAATATCAGCTAACAAGTTAAAACTTTCCTACATAACTAGACCGCAGGAAAAGCTAGCTTTAAGTAAAGTGTAAGTTTTGTGCAAATTGATGGTACATGTAATGCACATCAACGGAGACAAGGGTCAGTGAAGTACCATTCATGACAGCTGCTGTAAGTAGATAGTATCACAGCAGGTGTTGATATACCAAGGGTGTAGTAAACATACCCTCAAAGCATTCCATCTGCAGTAAGTCCACTGTATTTCTTAGAATATCTAAAGGTGTCCTGATTATATTCCTGCACTGATATATTGCATATGCTGATAATGTGAATGACATTGAAGGAACAGAATTCCTTGCATCTTATAACTGCATTCTGTGGTTCCTGCAACATAGAATTTACACATTTTACAGTGCTGTTACATGGTATACCAGAAACGCCTGCAATACTGTGCTTCTCAGTGTAGTGGCAACAATAAACACTGACACTGAAACTACAGTAATGTATTAAGGCAAAACAGTAGAACATAGCTTCAGTCACAGGACTATGAGCAGGTAGTATATCACAGTGCAGGTGTGGGTGGGAGCAGCCTGGTTCAATAATGGTACATATGCAATATACTGGCAACAATAACACATATAAATGACAGTATTACTGTATTATAAATGCAATAATCAACACTTAATCACCAGTGGTACTGAGTTACCCATGAGTGTGATTACTGAGTGTGATAATCTCACTGGGAATGGGTCAGTTCAACATCAGAAACAGCCATGCAGTGATTACTTCTGTTAGGCATATTTGCTGCTTCCTCCTATACATATCTTTGCAATGATATGTTTGGCCAGAGACATCTATCTGGCTTATTGAACATGTGCACACTGACTTATGAGCTAATATTCAGCATTGGCAAGACAACATGATCACACACGTTGGGAAGTCTGACTAAGCTTTATAGCATCCATATGAGTACACGCATGTGTACATGCATGAATGTATACACGCATATGCACACACAGTGAAAAACATGTTGGGTCTAGTCAAGAATACACTTTCTTCTGTCACTGGTACTGTAATACGCAATAGCAATGGGAGTAGCTTATTTACTGCTATTTAACATCAGTATATATACTTATATATTGTGATCTATCAAGTCAGGAAATAGTTTTGCTAATGTGAGAAACTTTTACTTTTTCCTAATACTCTGATCAAGTAGTGGCAGAGGAAAAAAAGTCATATTGCTATGCAGGAAGAGTGCATTATACCTTATATTAACATGGCAAAGTTTTTTTTTGTAATTATTTGTTTAATAACTGGGTCAGTGATCTGATCCAGAAGGCCCTATTTTAACTACAGCCTGTGATTTTATATATGTGTGTGTGTGTATACATATATATATATATATATATATATATATATATATATATATATATATATATACATATACACACGCACATACATATTTATAACGCTGATTACACAATTTTGTACATTTTGCAATGGCTGATGCACTTTACAGTATGCATATCAATAAAAAAATTAGAACAATTTTGTAAAAAATCATAAATGGGGAAACCTTGATGTGAACTATGTTCATAAGCTTGCTTGGAGGCTGGGAGAAGTGTAAGGAAGCAAGTAGGTCTATTAAGGGAAAAAAAAACAAAGGCATACAGGAATACTGTCCACATCCTGAAACACAAACTTTATTAAAGAGCAATGCTGGGATTCTAAAGACTAAAACAAAGGCAGTAGGTATAGTATAGTTTATAGGCGAATACCAGGCTAACGGCCTTGAAGGACCATTTTAAGCCTAGCCAGTAACTCAAATCAGAATCAAACCCTGTATCTTGTATCTGTGAAGCAAAGACCTTAAGTATCATGCTAAAGCACCCATATTTTAAAAAACACTCCCTGCCTTGCAACCAGTAGCAAATTTCAACTATAAGGAGACTCATCCTAAGAAAAGTTAATGTCCATGAGAAGACTAGTAATTGTGTAAATGCACAGTGAATGGAGTAAGTAAGAATAGTCAGCAAAGTTACAATGGAGTAGTTCTGTGTTTTCCACTAAAGGGATAGTGTCCAAGAATTAAAGTAATGGGAGATGTTTATCAAGAAGGATGGTGGTGGGAATAGCTTTGGGATGTACATTTTAAAGGCCAGAATGTGAGGCTCTGAGCTACAGTGCAGTAAGAAAGAAGTCTGCTTAGGTCAGAGGAAAGCACTACAGTCCTGGGTGACAATAAATCCACATTCCTGCTCTATTTCCTGAGTGAGACTGTTCTTTGAGTTCTACTGATGTATAATTACATTATTACGTAGAGTACAATGGGCTGGCAGACTGAGGGCAAAATGAGAAATGCAGAGGTACAGCATGTATTCATGTCAGAGACAAAGAGGTATAAAGAATGTACACAGGGACTTTCAGGGAAAATAGCTAGCTCTGGAGATGAGACTGACTGTGGCTTGAGGCTACATTCATTTTTGTGCTTGGGGGCACATTGACTATAAGAAATGTTTTGCAAGCTTATCTTTAAATCATGTTTAGTATCAGTACATTCCTTGTTAGATAACAGACTTTGGTTAAGATGCCGCATTACAAATGTAGGGTTCTAGTCTTGTGCAAAGGCAGTGATTAATCAAGGTTGTTTTAATATTCTGCATTCTTGAACCTTCTGCATGCCTTCCTTTATAGAGTAGCATAAATGGAAAGATGAATGAAATGTGTAGTGCTATGAAATGAGAGCTAATTATTTCCATAAATCAGAGCTCATATTTCCAGTTTTGGCTGATTGCTTTCAGTGACGACAGCCTTTTGTGTCTAGTTGTGCATGTCAGGAGTTTAGCAAGGAATACGTTCAGGCTGAATGCCCCTCTGTAGATAAGCAGTCTTGAAGTGTTTGCTTGTTACTTTGTCTAGAAATTATCTTGTTGTATGATTTTGTACAACCTTCTTGGTTCCAAGGTGGAATATGTTCTAGCTAATGTAATTCTCCTTGGATTCCCATGGGTTACCCCATAGCTTCCTTCTTTATGTGCAAAGGATGCTGTGAACTGCCAACTCTTAACCACTAGATTTAGCAATAAAGACTTATTATAGCCTTTCTTTGACCTCTTCACTAAAAAGAGTAATATTTCAAGACTTCTTCCAGATTAGGCAACGTTTTTTTGCTCAGAACATGACGTGTGTTTCTTTTAGAAGGTCACTTGGATAACAGTGTGTTTACATAATAAAGAATTACGCATTCAACAGGGAAAATAAAGGTTAATGACATAGAGGGAAAGTATTTTGAGTAGCTCATTGCTTTCATTGACTGGTATAGTAAGCCTTTGGTGTGGGGTAACTGTGAAGCACACACACATAGACAATGTCAGATTCCTGTATAAACTCACACATCATTATTGTTTTCTTTTGCCAGCCAAATAGGGCTACTAAACATAAAGGACAATTTTTGGGAGAGAGACAGGAGCACTACATGTTTAAGAAATGTGCTCAAGGTCACACAGCTTTCAGGTGAAGAAATGTATTTGTATTTTTTTTTCAGCATTGAGCAATGATCCTTTTGGGCCATTTTCAGACTTAGCATAGGAGTATAAAATCAAGAAACATAATCGCAGAGTAAAATAAGTCAGACAGCACAGCAATAAATAATAAATGCAAATATTTGAAAACAGTGACAGAGCAGTAAAGATAGCATAAAATGTTTAAAGTATTGTATATAACATGTATACAGGTTAACAGGTGTGATAGTTTACAGTAAACTCTCATTTAACTGGAACTCAAGCAACTGGCACTCTCAAACAACCAGCAAAAAAATGTCAAAGAAATACAGTGTAATTTTCATGTATTGCACTTTCCAACCCCCCCTTCAGAAACATATATTACATTTTTAGAGTTTTGAAAAGGAAGACAGGAATAAGTTTCTTCTATCTCCAACAACCCAAACAAATAGTATAGGGTACAATATTAGTCAAGCCTATTTTTAATAGTAACTCTCAAGCAACCAGAAACTACAGTTATCTGGCATCTACCAATCCCCATGGGTGCTGGTTAACTGAGAGTTTAGTGTAATATTTCACATTGTACTGTGTATCCATATAAGAAAGACACCAGATATCAATATCAGACTACATGGACATAGAAAATCCATACTATATGTTGAACAGTTCAATGTTTTTCATATTTAGGTTGTATACCTGGGAGAAAAGGTGAAGAAGAAAAACTCTTCCAAATATTATAATCTTTTTTGAGGGATAAGGATATTAAGACTGATGGAAGAGTTTTAAGTTTACTTTTAAGTACTTTTGATAGGCTGAGTTTAAGAACAGGGGAAGTAGATGTAGCTATGGAAGTTATGGCTGCTACAGTATCATGGAAATATTTGCATTTCTTAACCAAGAAATATCTTTATTAAATTATCAGTTATGACATAGAGAGTCATACATTGATATAAATGAAAACAAACCAGATTGGCATATTTTAGTTGCAAATGTTATACATTATTTATAACCTGCCTTATTTTAAACCTCATTTCTCCTCCAAAACAAAATGATCTGTGTGTATTGTTCCCACAATTTCCATTTTTTTATGTAATTTGTTCTTACCCTTTTCTAAAGATTCCACTTCCAGTTGTTTTATCTCTGTTACTATATTTACTACTTCTATTACAGTTGGTTTCAACGTTGATTTCCATTTCTAGAAAATTTTTTTTGACAGCCACTATAATTAGACTCAGCAAGGCCTTACTATGTCTAGACAATTCTGATTCTGTATCATAGCTCAGAAAAAGAATTTCCTTATTTATACCAATTCGCTCACCTAGTATTTCTGATAGTAGTCCGCAGGGAATTTTTAAAGTCTGCCAACTCATTACACTCATAAAAAATATACTCTTGATTAACTTTTTCTTCCCCATCACACTTCCAACATTTGCTGTCTACCTAAGAGGAAATTCTTTGGAATCTACTTGAGGTATAAAAATATGTATATAAATACTTCAAAGCAGAGATCTTAAATCTTCTAGACTTTGTTGCATATTTGGGAGTCATACATATATCCCCTCATTTTTCTTTTTTAATTGCTTATCCAGTCTCTCTACCCAGTCCTTTCTAATCTCCTTTGATTGATTATTTTTTGTCCATAATTTTTATTGTTTTTATACAATGTGAAAACATATTCAAAAACAGAAAACAACATCAATAACAACTGAGTTTTGAAATAATACTTTAAACAATGTGTAACTATAGTACAAATATTTACACAAATGCCATGTATCTTAAAAAGTGTAATCTTATTTACACATCAATGATATAAATAGAAACTAGAGAGGAGAAAGAAATTGGTACGTATAGAAAAATAGGTATCAAGTTCAAAGTACATTTGTTTCCAATGATGAATTCCAATATTTGAGTTAGAAATAAGAAAAGAACCAGATAAAGTGGCAGAATAAAATTAAGGAGGATATAATAGTATGTTAAATAAAGTTTCTAGGGGTAATTAATTATTGCAAAATAAATTTAAATAGTTCATTCCACAACTCAACATAATGCATGTATCTTTTCTTATTAGATATCACAAGTTTATGAGCAGTAAGATACTTGATTGACATTTGTCTAAACCCCTCCCATGTGACCAGTGATCTATCTATCCAATTTACAGTAATATGTAGTTTGATTAGCACGAAAAGTGTAATCAAGGTACTTATATCCCTTTTAATCAAGTCAGAGGGAAGAATATGTAGCAGAGTAAACTCCCAAGAGAGGGTTGAATTTTCATACCCTATTTTTTCCAACTGAACTTTAATGGAATTACAAAGCCTGTAGACAATTTGCAGCTCCAGAATATATGCAGGAGATCAACTTTTTGAGACTCACAGTAAGGATAAAGGGGTGACACTGAAGGGTTGAATTTATTCAACATTGTGGGTGTAAGATAAGCATTATTAAGTATTGTAAGATACGTATATGAGAGTTTTTTTGAGGGGATTAACTTAGCTGTCATTTGTATAGATTGTTTCATTTGGTTGGTTGTGATTGATGTGTTCACCTCAGACCAGTAATTTGAGAATAATATGTTATTCTGATATTTAATCGATGCAATTAGAGTGTATGTGTTTGAAATCATTTTTTTCAATAACGTAAATTTCCAAAGGGACTTAGAACTGTATATCATTCTCTACTAAGTTACTGTTATATAAATAGTTAGAGCACATTTCCTTCATCTGTCATAAAATAATACTATAGCTCTTGGGGAGTTTTAGAGTACATCTCATCTCTGCAATGGCACATTTTCGCAGAGGAAAGAAGTCGCTCACTTGTTTGTCTTTTAACAAGGGGAAATTATTTAAGTTCAACATTATAGCATTTAATTTTAAAATTGGGTTAAGGTGAATTGGTTGCAAAGTAGTGAATTCCTCAAATAGATTCAGTGATTCAAAATGTTTCTGTACTTTACTTATATAGATTTTTATAGGAGCAAGGAATTTTTAGGTTTTCAGGGTCCTCTTATTAAGGAAATGAAGGATTCTGGTATTAATCTTAAACAATTTTATACACTTATAGCGAATTTCTAACCATGTGGGGGACCAGGAGTTATCCCTCATGTCATACACCACAATTCTAACTAGTCTGCTGCTGCTGATGATGATGTGAAATAAAGCCCAAAATCTGGAAGGTTGAGACCCCCATTTTCTTTAGGCCACATTAATTTATAATAAGAAGTCCTAACTGATTTAGGTGACCAGATAAATTTAGTCAGAGTTGAGTGTAACTTTTTAAAAAATGTATTATGTAATATTTCCTGAGAAGCTGTAAAAATATATAATAATCTTGGCAAAATATTATTTTTAACAATGGCAACTTAAGACATAAAGGGTAATTTAAGTTTATCCCATCTATCAGAATCTTGTTTTATGTTATGCCATATGTAAACAGTATTATTTTGATAGAATTCCTTGGTGTCTTGATAGAATGAAACCGCTATGTATTTTATTGATTGTTTTATTTTGATTTCCATTGGCTTGGGGTGTAAAGATAGGAAATTTGCACTATAATTGTAATCCTGGAGGTGTGCATATCTATATATGTCACTGTGGTGCCTTCTACACTGGGAAAATTGAACAAGCATTAAAAAATGTATTTATAAACATACATATGATATTTCACATGAAGTCAAAACTAACTCTTTGGCTAGGCACCACAGAGAATGTAACAAAAGTAGTTTTAAATTTTTCATTTTGGAGCAGGTACATAAAAACCCTAGGGGGACAATGGGAGAATATCCTAAAATATTGTGAGCTGTATTGGCAATTGTTTTTACAAGTCAACAGACTTCCTGGTCTGAATGAGATCATTTCCATAGTCCCCATCCTAAAATTGAGATTGGTAAAATTGTAAATTAATTTACAAACTTTACTGGGTGCATTTATATATTATATACATTGTCTGGTCATGTTAGCAATGGATTTCATTTTTGTAACTGCATTTGATGCACTTTTATTTAATGCTGTGGTTTTGATATTATTAGAAGTGGTTTTAATTAATTTCTTAATTGGTTCTTATTCATCATTGGATGTTTCTTGTCATTGGTTACTGGATGGCATAGTATAAAATAAGTTTAAAATTAATCTATACTAATTCTGATGAAGTTCTGGTTCGAACGAAAGCACTCACCTATTAAAATAAAGTATTTTTATTTTATTTGCTCATTGCTGAAGTGATTCATGAAGTGGTTTAGAAGCATTGTATTTTATTTTTCTTAGTAATTTATTATTACCTCTGCCACAGTTATTTAAGTTTCACAATATTTTATATGTTATACTAATTATCCCTTTTTTAACAGCAGTTTCTGTTCTAGATTATACTAAAACTTCTACCAGTGCTGGTCTTTTGCTTAGGATCCTTCTATTTCTTTATCTTTGCCTATACTCTATCAGTCATTGATAGGAAAAGCAATCTCTATCCTGTGTCCAGTTAAATTGTTAGTCTCTTCCTATTCTATTACCTTTGGTTTTCTAATCCTTTACTCCCAATACCTTGGTTCCTTTGCCAGTTTTCTCCAGTAAATTCCAGCCCCTACTGCCTATTATCTGTATCTCTAATTGCAGTCATCCCTATCGGCAGAATCTCCTTTCTCCATTCCTGTGTAGGTTTAGTTTTTAGAATACTGAATGAATATAATATTCGGTATGGTTATTGTTATTTTCCTTAAGGATCTGGATCCAAAGTTTATTTTATTTATTTATTTGCAGTTGGTTTACCAGGATAGACCATTGGGCCAAAATAACCCATTTTCAATGGAGTCCTGGGGAGAAAAGCTCCAACAAAGACAAAGTAGGTACATACAAAAAATTACTAATACAAAAATTACTAAAATAATTATACAGAATAGAAGATAAAACATTTAAGCTCAAAATTCAAGAAGCATTCAAAACAATTCAATCTAATGAGGATTAATAAGAAGTACATAAGCTGAAACAGTAATGTGATTTACATTGCAGAGTAGTTATTCAGAAGGAACATAATATTACATTACAGAGTAGTTATTCTGAGGGAACATAAGCTTTGTTAGGTAAAGTTAAGTATCATATGTGTAAATGAGGTTAAGATATCGTATATTTATGAGGGGTGGGAGCAAGAACAATCCCAGTGGGACCTTAGATGTATATGAAGAGATTTTTTGAACATGTACTGGTTAGAGGTAGTACGAATGAATGGTGGGAGTGAGTTCCAGAGACGGGCAAGGTTAAAGGATAGTAAGTGTTTGCCAGGGGGATGAGATGGTTTATGAACTTATAGTAGGTTTTGATTGTTAGACCTTAAGACTCTATTTGGTAGGTGCATTTTGAAGGCAGAAGACAGGGAGGGACAAAGAGAGGGGTAGAGAATGAGCTTATGAGCTAAAGTCAGCTGTATATAGATGAGATGGTTAGGTAATTCAAGCCAATTTAGTTTTTGGAGGGAGGAACAGTGGTGGGTGGAGGACCTGTGGCTATTAGCGAATTTGGCGATTTTGTTATAGCAGGTGGAAAGCTGTTTTTTTAGAGAGATCTGAAGATTAGTCAATAATGGGGCCCCATAGAGAAGGGAGGGGATGAGAAAGGAGGAAGCGAGCGTGATTTTGGAGGAGCTTGTAAGGTACTGATTCTGACGGTAGAGCATACCTAGTTTTTGATGAGTTTTTTTAATATTTAGTTGTAGATGGGAGTTGAAACTAAGCCGGTTGTCAATTTGAACACCAAGTAGCGTAGTTTCAGACACCAGTTCCAGGGGTGAGTTATTTTGGCTGGTAATTGAGAAAGAGTTTATATCGAAGGAAGTGGATTTGGAGGGGGTGAAGACCATTAGTTTTGTTTTGGAGGCATTGAGTGCTAAGTGATTAATTTTCATCCAATGCTCAGTAATTGAAAAAGCTTCCTGAGAAAGTTTTTGGAGCAGAGAGGAAGAGGTGGCAGAGCAAATAATGGTAGAATCATCTGCATATTGGATGATGTTTGCAAATGGAATAGATTTGTGGAAATCGTTAATAAATATATTAAAGAGGAGGGGACCAAGAATATATCCTTGGGGAACTCCAGTGGGGGTACTAAGGAAAGAGGAAGTGGCCTTTTTCCATATTACAGCTTGGTATCTATTTGATAAATAACTGGTGAACCAATTTATGGAGGAGGGAGAGAGGTTAAGTTTTGACAGTTTGGTTAAGAGCAGGCTGTGTGAGATAGTGCCAAAGGCCTTGGAGAGGTCAAGAAGTAATGTAGAGACAAGGTGGCCAGAATCTCGTGCTCTATTAACAGTCTCAAGAAAGGATAAGAGGGCTGTCATAGTGCTATGATTTGGCCTGAATCCGTGTTGTGTAGGGGTTAGAAGGTTGTTTTCTAAGAGATGTGGCAAGAGTTGAAGTTGGATACACTTTTCCAGAAGTTTAGATATGGGGGACAGGATAGCAATAGGACGGAAGTTGTTGACGTTGCAATTGTTGCCTCCTTTATGCAGTGGGATGATGAAGGCTTGCTTCCACAGTTGGGGCACTGTGCATTCAAGGATGGAGCGGTTGATTAGAATGCTAATGGGATAGGCAATTGCTTCTGCGGCTATACTTAGGAAGTAAGAGGGAATGTTATCAGGAGCATTAGTACATGGCTTCAGTTTCTGAAGGAGTTTCTTTATAGTGGAAGTGGGTATAGGTTTTAATGAGAATAGAGAAGAATGGAGAGAGAGAGAATTTGAGGGAGATACGGGTGATGATGCGGCTAGAGTAGTGGATGAGGTGGAAGATAGTGAGAAGTGGAAATGAGGGTAGGATTGTTTGCGGGAGAGGGTGGGGGTGTATTAGATAGTGAGGTGGAGCATGTGAAGGAGGAAGTGAGTTTGCTAATAGAATCGATGAAAAAGGAGTTGAACTGCATAGCTAAATCTAAGTCTGGGCTATTTGGGTCTGGGGTTGGGGTGTGTGGTTTGCTGGGGTTAAGGAGGGTAGAGATCCCCTTCCAGAATCTTTGAGGGTTAGTTTTATTATTGTTTTGGAGTATGAAGAAATATTTATGTCTATCAGAGATTATAAGCTTTTTTACTTTATTTCGAAGGGTTTTATACGCTATATGGTGTTCTGGGGTCTTATTTCTCAGATAGAGTCCCCAGGCTTTGTCCCTAAGGTGCATGGTTGATAATGTGGTTTTAGTTAGCCAGGGGGCAGAGTTTGTTTTTATTCTTTTTGTTCTTAGAGGGGCTTGGGAGTCAAGTATTTCTAAGAATGTAGAGTTAAAGTGAGCAACTGCATCTTCTAAGGGTAGTGTCTTTAGATTGTTCCAATTAATTGCTTTCAGGGAATCTAAGAAAGTTGATGGGTTAAAGTTTTTGTCATTGCGGGTAGTGATGTAGTTGTGGGTGTGGTAAGAGATACAGGAGAGTCGGTGAGTGAAAATAGGCAGGTGATCGCTAAGAGGGTCGGGAAGAGTACCACTATCTGAAAAATCGTGGGAATGTGACACTAGAATCCAATCAAGGATGGTGCCACAAGAGGGGTTTTTTGATGGGTGTGTTATAGTGTTGATTAGCTGGGAAAAGTTGTATAGGTTGATATTAAGAGGGTTGGCTGGAGACTGGATGGAGGCCCAGTTGATATTTACATCTCCTAAGATTATGGTTTCATTGCTGATATTGTCAGAGAGCCATGAGAGGATGTATTCAAGTGAAGAAATATTGTCTCCTGGGGGGATGTAGAGGGATACTAGACATATGTGTTTGTGCTTATTAACTTGTAGGAGAGTAAGAAGTACTTCAGCATTATTAAATGTAGGAGTAGGTTTGTCATAGGGGGTAATTAGCAAGGAAGAAGAATATAGGAGAGCGACTCCACCGCCTTTTTTCTGGGTCCTGTCTTTTCTAATGATTGAATAGCTGGGTGGAGTTATTTCAGAGTCTTTTATAGAGGGTTTTAACCATGTTTCTGAAATAGATAGTATGTCAGGTTTGTTAAGCATGAGCCATGCATGGAGGGTAGGGACTTTATTGACTATACTTTGTGAGTTTAGAGAAGTAAGTAATATAGGCTTGTGTGAGGAGGAAAAGGTAGAGGGGCCAGGGTTAGGATGGATGTCACCAGATAAAAGACTGGTAATGAGATGAAAAATTGGGTTAGTAAGGTAATTGAGTAGGGTAAGAAAACGATTTGGGTCTATTGTGATGGTCAAGGGGTCTTGAGTTATTATGAGGATAGAGTTTTTCTGAGGGGAGAAAACTTTGAATGAGAAGGTTAGGAGCTGTGTTATTGGGTATAGATGGGGAGAAATAGGAGAGTGTAAGTGTGAGAGGGGGGAGTTCAGATGGTTGGTTGTGTGATAAAGTTGTGAATGGTAGGAAGTATGAGGTTGGGTGAGGTAATAAAGATATGAAAGTTTAAGAGATAGTAATAGTAAAATAATCTGCCTGATTCTTGAACTTTGCCCCATTTCATTATCATCACTTTCCACTTTGAATTATAACTTTCTACTTGTGCTATGTATAGGAGTCTTAACTGTGCCACTCTGATATACCCCTTCAAATCAGGTAATCTCAAACCACATTGTTCTATTGCAAGGATCAACCTATCCAACTTGACTCTTGCCATCTTTCCCTCAAGATAAAATTCTTCAACTCTTTATTAATTGCTATCCACAACTTCTCCTCTGGTTAATAAAAATATTTGTGACCTGTGTATAAAACTAAAGGGACTAAAAAATTCTGACTGGTTGTGTCTTGCTATCTAGATCCATAACTGGAGCTTCCAATTTCTCAGTTTTTGTATTATCTTTTTTTTTAGTATCTTCTCATATATCTTTAGCTGCCATATCAGAATAATTTTTAATCCATATTCCTAAGTACTTCATTTTATCATGTCCCATAAACATGGATATTGCTGGATCAATTCATGTGTGGGTATATAGTTTACAGCTATTGCCTTTGTTTTATCTTCATTAATTGTGTATCCTGAAAAGACTTGAAACTGATTCAAAATGTTTCACAATACTGAAATGTCCTTTTATGGTTTTATCAGGTATAAAATAATATCATCTCAAATAAAGCCAGCTTTTCTTGACTACCATACCAATTATATCTTGAATTTCAGAATCCCGTATTTCCTTTGTCAATGATTCTAAATATAATGCAAATAATAAAGGAGAAAGAGAACACTTCTGCCTGATTCATCTTCTCAAACAGAACTTATCAGGGAGGAACTCACCCACTTTAAGTTTCACCTTCAATCCCTCATATATCCTTCTAATCAACATTTTATCAGGGAATGAAAATGCTTTCCATTGCCCTATGCATAAAATCCCAGCTTACTCTGTCAAATGCTTTCTCTGCATCAAGAACCACCAACAACAGTGATATTTTCTTATATTCTGCTTCCCTCTGGATCATCATTGTTCGATTCATGTTGACTAATGTTTGTCTCCCCTCCACAAAACCACATTGATCCATATCTATCAATTCTGGCATCACCTTTGCCATTCTTTTATCCATTATAGACATAAACACTTTATAATCATGGTTTAAAATAGAAATTGGCCTTTATAAAGCTGGATGTATCTTTACCATCTTTAGGTATTATAGCCACCACAGCTTTCTTCCAGGATGTTGATGCTTATCCTCCTTTTAAAATACTGTTAAAACTTTCCAGATCTTTACCACTTTCTTCCCTCCTAGTTTCCAAACTTCTACAGAAATGCCATCTATTCTTGTAGACGTTCCTATAGATTGGTTATACATCATCATTTTTATCTTATCTCCTCCTGTCCTACCTGTTAATAATTGAGCCTCATCTACCTCAAGCCTTGTCATATGTAAGTCTTCCATAAACATTTCTATTTATACTTTTCATTGATTTCTACATTTCTCCGCTTTATACAGATTTTCATAAAATTTCCAAAATATTTCTAATACCTCTACAGGATCTCTGGTTATTTTCCTTGTTATAGACCCCCTGAGCTTGGTAACACTCCTTTCTACTTTCTGTCACATGAGCCATTGTGCTGAATGCTTTTGTGCTCTGGAACTGTTATTAAAAAATAACAGTTGCTTAACAGCAATTTCCTAAACTTATGCATATTATTATTATTTTCTAGTTCTGAGGGATTCTCTCTATTCTGCAATGCTTTACTCTTTGTCAGTCCCTCTGAATAATTCTTTTTACTTCTTAACTGTATCTTTTTTTCTTTTATTTTGTACCGTTTTTAAACTTTACTGTCATTTTATCCCAATTCCTGGCTATATTTTCTGAAGAAATTTCTATCTTCCCTAATAATTACTGAATAATTTCCCCTATCTGTTCCTTAAATTACTCTCTGTTTAACAGATGCATGGGAAAGTGCTAGTGTATCATGTTTATTTCATTATCCTGCATTTTTATTTTAGTTATTATTGGTGCATGATCTGAAATGCTATTGGATGCATATAAAAACTTTCAATTAAATGCTCATGCTCCTGTGAAATATAATTTCTTTCTAGACTAGACTGGTTTCTGTACCTTGGGGAATAATATGTAAATTCTCTCCAAGCACCTACTACTGAATTTACATGTTCCATACCAAATACCTCCATAAATTTCTTCAAAAATCTACAATCTTTTGTTATATTTTCCCTTCTAGGTCTCTGAGATCCATCCTCACTGTTGCAAATGAAATTCCAGCTGCCACCTATAAGTAATATTCCCTGTTGAAAGCTGATTATTTCTCCCAGAATTTTCTTAAGCTCCATTGTAGCAGTTTCATGTGGAATATAAAGATGTGTCAATATAGTCCTCCTCCCTTGCTTGCAGCCCTTTACTATTACAAATCTGCCATTATTATCTTTTTCCCCCTCTTCTATCACTCTTAGCACTTCTCTAGCAATTATGTGTATGCCTTCTGTGAAGGCTGGGTGCTGGGCTGGCAACTCAACACCATAAAAACACCACTGTCAATCAATCTACGGACCAGTGATCTGCTGTGGTGACCCCTAACTGGGCAAAGCCAAACAATGACTCTCCTTTTCCTGCTGAATAACCATCCTGAAATCCTGCCTGCATTAAATTCACTTGCTCAGTTCTTTCCAAATGTGTCTCTTGTAGCATAATTATTTGCACTCTGCATTTCTTAATACAATTCACTACACTTTATTTTTTGTATATACCTGATAGACCATTCACATTCAAAGATAATATGAAAAGTGTTGCCATTATGATAAGAAGTTATTATTCCCCATCTGTTATGTATAGCATCTTTGATTAATGTCTAGTTCTGGCTTTTATGTTACATTCATACATTTGTTTTGCAGGTTGATCTTTTATATAGTTTTTTTGTCACATCCAAAACCTATGTCACTTCTTACAAGACTTTTCTTTTAATGAAAACTTAAAAAAAACACACCCCAGAACACCTGCACATTTTTTTAACTTAATAAAAATACAGAAAACTATGCGCATCTTCAAATAATGAAGTTTAACCCTCCTAGCAAGAACGATTGTCCTATAATGAAGGTGATCCATACTAAGACACAATGTACAACCTGTGCCTTTACTTAACTAAATGCTTTTTGTTTTTGTCTTATATTTATTCCTTTCCCAGATGTAGAAAACAGCTTGAATGCTTTCAGAAAAACATTATCTTTTAACCATTGGAAGAAAAAAATCTGGTTTTATTGCCCTTTCATCAGCTTGTCTTCATAGAAACATGAGAACCAGATACACAGTTGCCTTCAGCTAGAAGCTTCTCATGTTGCACTATGAACATCTATTTGCTAAAGGAACATATTCCATTACACTCAGTATTCATTTATTTAGATGCTTCCTGTTAAAACTTGTTGTTAGATCAAACCAAGGGCCTTAATCCAGTCATACCACTATGCAAAGGTAAGAAAAAGTACATTAGTTTTACTTATATCATGATATGTGTACTTTTATAACCCACCTCTCACCTTAATAACCCAAAATTACAGCCTATTATCTTAAACAATGTTGCCATAGCTTAATTCTCTTTTAACAGAATGTTTATTAACACTAAACAAGAGGAAAGAAAGAAGGGAAGATGTCAACTATTTACCTTAGTATCCCCATAACACACACACAAAAAATAACTGGAAATATTTTAGTATATTACATGCAGTATATGACATGTTTTGTAAAAATTCTGTTAAAGGAACAGTCCCAGAATTTTTTTTTTGTTTTGATTCTGGTCTTTGTTTACATTTTCAGGCTAGCTTTCTGAGCATGTCCCAGCTTTGGCTGTTGGATAGCAGTAGGGGTGCTTACAGGAAATTTCAGTGTCTTAGTGAAATTCCATCTCAAACTGCAGTTGTACTCACAGCAGCTCTCACTGAGCCATTCATTACTTATACCTGTGATTTTTATCCTCAGAGAAAAGTAGCCTTTCAGGAATTTGTTGACATCACTACTACCATGCAGTAAAGCATATGATCAATGCAAAGCTAACCATTAGTTAACATAGTTTTCTGTTCATTTCATTTTTTATTTTGTGCAGATTTCTGAATGCTAACCAAGTGCTATGATATTATGCATGACTACTAATTGCTTTGTAGAAAGCATCATAATGGTACAGTAGTAGAATCAGTCTTTTTTTTCGTGTTTTGTTTTTTGATATCTGAATACTAGACAAGTGTAATGGCCTTCTGGCCTGCTGTAAGAAACATATGTGTGATGCAAGCAATAAATTCATTTCATAGGTTCATAGCTTCATAGGTTCATACTAGGCTATCTGCCCTGGGGCATTTATAAGCCTAGCCCGAGTGTGTTTGGCTTTCACCACCCTTTGATTTGAGTTTGCTGTGCCCTTTTTAAGGTTAGTTTACTATGCCTCTGTCTAGTAGTGACATAGAAGTAATCCCCGGGGTAAACCTACGATCTCCCATCCACTCATCAAGATTCCTCTTGAAGAGAGTCAGTGAGGTGCTCTGCCTAACATGGACTGGGATTCTATTCCAGAGCGAAGGGAGCCTCTGGGTTATGAATCTGTCCCTCCAGCATGTTCTATTTATTTCTGTGCTCAGGTTCAAGTCCCTTGAGCGCGTGGTTCTAAGGGATTTAGATTTTCTGAGGTGGAGCATGTCCATTAATTCTGGGTTGGACATAGCTTTGTATGTCAGGCATAGATCGCCTCGAAGTAGGCGGTATGCAACTGAGTAGAGCTGGAGTTTTTTTAACCAGGCAGCATATGGGATCTGTTTGAGTCCCTTGATCCTCTTTGTGAGGTACTTTTGGGGTCTTTCTAGTTGCTGCAGGTGTCGGGTAAGGTAAATCCCGAAAGGGGCATTGTATTCTATGATGGGCCTGATGAGGGATGAATAAAGGGGCACTATTACCTCACTTGATCTAGATGTGAATCCTTTCGTGATAAGGTGGGCTATGTAGACGGTCTTTCTAACCACTTTGGCAATGTGGTTGTCAAAGGAGAGATTGCTATCAACTTGGGTCCTTAGGTCCCTAATTACTTCTTCCGTACTTAATGGGTTACCACCTATGTGGTAATTTGTGGGCACTTTGTTTTTGACAAAGGGTATGACTATACACTTTTTGGCATTTAGCTTTAGGCCATGGCTCTGGCACCAGGTATCCATCTCTGTGAGACCTTTTTGGAGGATGTTCATGTCAGCTGGAGAGTCAGTTATGGTGACCAGTTTTCAGTCATCTGCGAACTTGGTCAGCCATATTCCTCCCGTGTTGGCCTGTACCTCGGAGAAGTATATGCCGAACAAGAGAGGTCCCAGGACAGAGCCTTGTGGGACACCACTTGTAACTGGTTTCGAGTCTGACATGGCTCCAGCAATTCTGACTCTGTGGGTTCTGTCTTTGAGCCAGTTAGCAACCCATCTTGTGACATAGGGGTTTATATTTAATCTGGATAGCTTATCTATGATGCCTGAGTGGGGTATTGTGTCAAATGCCTTTGCGAGGTCCAGATAGGCTCTGTGGACTACCTTCCCTTCATCTATGGCCTTGGTAACTGTTTCGAAAAAGTCAACCAGGTTCAAGAGGCAGGATCTGCCCTTGACAAAGCCAAATTGGATAGGATCTAGTGTCTGTAGGTCCCCAATGTCTTTGTTTATGAGTTCCATGATGATCCTCTCCATGGCCTTGCAGATAAGGCTAGTTAGGCTTATAGGGTGATAGTTACCAGGGTTCGTTGAGGCACCACCTTTGTGGAGTGGGACCACTGTTGCTGTACGCCATTCTTTGGGTACATATCCTGTAGTGAGGCTGAGACTGTACAGCAGTTTTACGTGAGGGTTTAGTTCTTCTTGGAGCTCATGTAGGACACAATCCGGGACACCGTCTGGTCCCATTGAAGCAGTGTATTTTGCTTTGGAGAGGGCGGCTTTCACCTGAGCATCTGAGATGTTAGGGAGGCTGCACTCTGCTGCGATAGATATTTGCTCTTTTGGGGGGAAGGGGGGGGAGTTTGCACTGAACCTGTCTGCCAGGATGTTGGCAATGTCTGTGGGTTCAGTGTATTTTTTGTCGTTTAGAATCAACTCTGAGCATATCTGGGAGTTGCATCCCAGGTTCCTAACATAGCTAAAAAAGCCTTGTGATTGTCTTTAGTGTCCTGTGCAATTTTTCTCTCGAAGCTGGCCTTGGAGGATTTTATGAGGGAGCGTAATTTTTTGCTAGTACTGATCAGAGATGCCTTCCCTATTAGGAATTTTGCTCTATTATGTAGTAGCTTCCTCCTTCTGTTGTACAACTTATTTATGGCTGGGGTCCACCAGACTGGATGCCTGCCTTTGGACGATTGGGTTTTGGTTTTGTTTGGGATAGCATGATCCATGCATTCCTGGTGGTGTCCATAGAATGCGTTTATATAGGATTCTGTGGTTTGGGCTATAGTTTCCACTGGCCCGGGGGCCTTGAAGGATTCCACCTCGGTTTTGAGTAGTGTAAAGTTCACTTTTGAGAAGTTTTTCACTGTGGTTTTCTGGGCTGGGGGTGGGGTCGGGTTTTGGATATCCAGTGAAATTAATTTATGGTCTGATCTTACCAATGAGGGGTATACTTCTGGTGTGGAGCATAGGGTCCCCATGTTGGTGATGATCAGGTCAAGTATGTTTCCCCTCTTGTGGGAGTTGTGACTAGTTGTTCCATGGCATTTGAGTTTATAAATTCCAGGAACCTTTGGGCTAGGGTGTTGGGGCTTGAGTAATGCTCCCAGTCTATGTTTGGGTAGTTGACATCACCCAATATAATGGTGTTTGGAGAGATCTTCATGTTCTCCAATGTTTTCCGGAAAGCTGAGTGGGATTCCTGATTTTGAGATGGTGGTCTGTAGCATGCTATAAACTGAAAGGCAGTTTTGCCCACTATTAGTTGCACATGGATGGTTTCTGATGCTTCGTGCAATGCCACTAACCTGGAGGTGTGGGTATTCTTAATAAATATGGATACTCCCCCCTCCTTTTGTGGTTCGGTCCGAGTTTTGGGGCCGAAAAGCATGATATGAGGTATAACCTGGTAGTGCTGGGGTGCTCTCTGGAGCCTTGAACCAGGTTTCTGTCACTGCGCAGATATTGATGTTCTCCATACTGAGGAGAGCTTTGAGTGCATGCATTTTGAGGTTTAGACTTCTGGCGTTTAGCAGTATTACCCTTAGTTTCTTATTCTTTGTGTTTTCTATGGAGGTGGGTTTGTCTTTTGAGCCTTGCCTAAAAAAGGCACTATGGGAGTGGCAAGAGCCTTTGCCAGTATCCGAAAGCCCAGGGATGACAGGTGCAAGCCGTCCCTAGCGAAGCAACATGGCTTGTCGAGCATGTCATCCCAGGCTGACAGGCACTGGATCCCCTTTGAATGACACCAAAATTTTAGCCAATTGTTAAAATCGATCATTTTGTCTTTATACTGCAGCATCATTCTAGGTGAGGGTAAGTTGCTGCTCAAGGTCAGGGTCATACCGGCCTGGGCTACATGATTGGAGAGCTCCTCTATGTCTCTTTTCATGTAGTCGAGGGAGGTACGCCTCAGGTCATTCACACCAGCATGTACTATGACAGAGTCATATTTCTACTTGCTTTGGAGTGACCTGAGTGCTTGCGTTATGTGGTGGATCCTAGCACCCGACAGGCAGCTCACTGTGACCTTCTCCTTGTTCAGCCTGGTGAGTGGGACGTCAGTATGTCTGACTATAGAATCACCTATTACAAGTGTATCAGGTGTGTTATTCAGCCTTAAGGGCTGTGACTGTTTGGCACACTGACTTTGTGAGCTATGTGTTGCACATGTTTTGTTGTGGGGTAGCGTTTGCTAGGATGTCTGCTTTTGAGGTCTCTGCTGCTTAGGTAGATTTTTATTTAGAGCCTCCGAGTATGTTTTTGTGTGTTTATGTGTTTGGTTTGCTGTTGTGGTTGGACTATGTGAAACTGGATTAGTGTTGTGTGAGGTTACCTTCTCCTCCTGACTGGTTACACCAGTTCTGAGGTGAGAGAGCTCAGCCTCCAGTTTGGCTATATGGTTGCATCTCTCACATGTTTGAACCTGTTTGGAGGAGGAGAGGGTTGTCCGTGTACATGAGGCAGTTGTAACATTGCCTCAAGATTCCCAGATTCACCAGCTGGACTGGAGAGGAAACCATTAACTGACCTTTGGACGTGCTAGAGTAGTAAAGGGAACTCTTTTATCACTTAATTACAAAGGACCAATAGGGGACAAGGTAATTGTGGAGAGTAAATGAGGATGTAGTGCTTTTAGTTTATTAGTGCAAGATTGTAAGATTGCTTATTTGGGCAAGTGCAGGGTCTTAGATTGAGAATAGGGTGTTTAATTTGAGAGATAGAGCAGTTCTAAGGGAAAAATTGAAGAGCAGACTTTGTGGAGCCAGGAATAGTTTAAACCCGATTAAGCGGCGCTGACCAATACTGCGCTATGCGCACAATCGTGCAAAGCTGCACTAAATCGGGTTTTTATGCAGGGAACTTCAAAGAGCTAGAAATGGCCCAAAACGGCCAATTACTACAAGATTCTTGTGTTGAGGTCACTCCTTCAGGGACAGATAGGCTGCTCAAGGCTCCCCACTCCCACTGGTGAGCAAAGAAACTTTCTTCTATCCAAGTAAGGAAATGGGCAACACAGGAACTATCCAAAAGTCCAGAATACAGCAAAGCCTGTATAAGGGACTATTCTAGTTTAGGAAAGGCAGGAAACAAGGATATTTTTTTTTCAGGAAAACAACAGGAGAATTACAGTATATTCAATGCACAGGCTAGCACACTTGAGTGGGCAGCCTCAACAGTTAAATACAACAAACAAACTTTTAAGCTAAGTGCAGGTAATAAAAAACACAAAAACAAGCTTATAACAGTTAAATCAGCAGTGTAAACTCACTTTTCGGTGAGAAAGGATGGTCGCACAGGTAGTAACAGAAAAAATATACTTATATCTTGAAAGCAGTCACTCTTTTCATTTCTCTGCTGCTAGCACCACTCTACAGGACCACAAGGAGCTGTTGCTGAGTAGAATAAGCGAAAACAACGTGCCAAAGCGGGTTTTTATGCAGGGAACTTCAAAGAGCTAGAAATGGCCCAAAACAGCCAATTACTACAAGATTCTTGTGCTGAGGTCACTCCTTCAGGGACAGATAGGCTACTCAAGGCTCCCCACTCCCACTAGTGAGCAAAGAAACTTCCTTCTATTCAAGTAAGGAAATGGGCAACACAGGAACTATCCAAAAGTCCAGAATACAACAAAGCCTGTATAAGGGACTATTCTAGTTTAGGAAAGGTGGGAAACAAGGATATATATTTTTTTTTCAGGAAAACAACAGGAGAATTACAGTATATTCAATGCACAGGCTAGCACACTTGAGTGGGCAGCCTTAACAGTTAAATACAACAAACAAACTTTTAAGCTAAGTGCAGGTAATAAAAAACACAAAAACAAGCTTATAACAGTTAAATCAGCAGTGTAAACTTGCTTTTCAGTGAGAAAGGATGGTCGCACAGGTAGTAACAGAAAAATATACTTATATCTTGAAAGCAGTCACTCTTTTAGTTTCTCTGCTGCTAGGACCACTCTGCAGGACCACAAGGAGCTGTTGCTGAGTAGGATAAGCAAAAAATACGCGCCAAAGCGGGTTTTTATGCAGGGAACTTCAAAGAGCTAGAAATGTCCCAAAACGGCCAATTACTACAAGATTCTTGTGCTGAGGTCACTCCTTCAGGGACAGATAGGCTGCTCAAGGCTCTCCACTCCCACTGGTGAGCAAAGAAACTTCCTTCTATCCAAGTAAGGAAATGGGCAACACAGGAACTATCCAAAAGTCTAGAATACAGCAAAGCCTGTATAAGGGACTATTCTAGTTTAGGAAAGGCGGGAAACAAGGATATATATTTATTTTTTTTCCAGGAAAACAACAGGAGAATTACAGTATATTCAATGCAGGTGCACTTGAGTGGGCAGCCTCAACAGTTAAATACAACAAACAAACTTTTAAGCTAAGTGCAGGCAATAAAAAAACACAAAAACAAGCTTATAACAGTTAAATCAGCAGTGTAAACTCGTTTTTTGGTGAGAAAGGATGGTCGCACAGGTAGTAACAGAAAAAATATACTTATATCTTGAAAGCAGTCACTCTTTTCGTTTCTCCACTGCTAGCACCACTCTACAGGACCACAAGGAGCTGTTGCTGAGTATGATCAAACAATGAAGTCCAAAACTTACTGTCACAATAGGGGCTGTACAGTACGGCAACCAGTGATAGTTTTACAAACTAATTTTGAGATTGCATTGCTACAGAGTAAGGGGAATATGTCAATATACTGCTAAAATTTAGTATGAATTTACTACACTGTACTCTTTTGACCATACTCTTCAAATTCTTCAATGTCTGCATTTCACTGATGGAAGTCACAGGCCTGCACATAGAAACACACTTCACATATCCCTGTAGGAAAAGTATAAGTGCATAAACTGTCATGTCATGCATTAATATGCATTCACAGAGAAATTCAACTCATGTTCTGAAAATGAGGGTCATTAATATCAGAGTGCACCACACAATCCTTTCAAACTCAAACTCACAGTGCCAGTTAGCACAGCCACACACCTCACATACACATTTGAAGAACCTGCTTGTAACATGGACTGCCATGCTGCAAATTGCTACCAGACTGTAACACATGAACTGACAGTTGCCCAAATAGTGGACATATTGTTATATTAATCCCCCATATTGCTCAAGGACACAACAAACATGTGGCCTAATACTCTGTTAATGATACTATTGCCTAACATACTTACCTTAAACACATGCCTTAATTGGACTGGGAAGGGTAGCCTCACTCTGGCTCTGCCTCTACAAGGCTGACACAGCTTCTATGGTTACTCCTACAGCTTGCTGCGCTCCAAAGTGTTCACACTCTCTGACTATGCCTATTACTGCAGCAGCAGCAGCTGCAGCCTGTAGCACATCTATCTCTATGTAAAAGTTGCTTCTTCAGACCTACCCTCTGCAATGAAGTAATCACCTCACCCTAGTAATGTCCAGCATAACATATCAGAAATGGCCCGAAATCTACATGAAGACTGTATATATTGTACTGTGGTTGCATGTGATTGGCTGATGATAGTGCAAATCAGCTGCATTGGCTGTAATTAGTATTTCAGAACCACAGACTGGTTAAGACGCAATCACCTGCTGGTGAGAAGCATGTTAAAAAGGCAAGCAGCTGGCTATGGGGAACCATTCTGTATGAGACTTTCCTCACAAAGACCATGCATATCACACATATCAGCAGAGGAGTACTGCACTCCATCAGGTATGTAACCATCTTGTTTACTTTAGGATGCAGATGTCTGACTATACTTATGGGGTATAGGGATTACAGCATTGAGCCTTTCTTAGAAATGTGATAATGACATGTCAATAATCTCCAGATTTATTACACATACACAGGATGTGCAAGATATCAAGGATGGAAAGTATATTGTCAGTTTGGCACACTGGGCTATTGGAACTCTCCTTTTGCAGTGGTTGTAATAGCACACTGCTATTTGTTTTTCACAGTTGGTCTGACATATTATCGGGGGAGGTTGACCCTTGGGGACACACTACAATAGACTCCAGTGTTGGCTGTATAAACATACAGCAGTATCTGTCATGGCACACACAGGAATACTTGACTATACTAGTTGTATCCACATGCTTATTATGTTTGTACACTGTGGGATATGACATGTGTGATCAAGCAGTGGATATTGCCAGGCATTCTGTCCTTGCTATATCTGTACATAGTGTACTTCCATGTATGTGATCCTGACATGTGTTCTCAGCCATTCTGTCCTTGCTATATCTCTACGTAGTGTACTTCCATGTATGTGATCCTGAAATGTGTTCTCATGTTGTTGTCTTTCAGGGAACATGTATGCAAGATGCCGTGCAGCTTTCATGGATGCAGCTAATGAGTTAATAGTGGAAGCACTCTATCAACACTATGAAGTCCTAGTATCCAGGGGGAGGCACAACAGGGAACAGTGGGAGGCATTGTGGGCTGGCCTTGTCTGTGATGTCAATGCCACTGGGCATCAGGGCAGGACATATGAGCAGGTTTGACACTGTGCAATGGACATGATCAATGATGCATGCAGAAGAGCAGCAGATGTAGCCAGGATCATGGCACCACTAGTAGAGGGCCTGCAGTGAAATACCCACTCTCAGCCACTGAGGAATTCCTGGCAAATGTAGGCACACACAACAGCTCCCAGGCATCCATCAGACCAGACATCATGGATGTCAGTGCTACAGTGCCCACAGCATAGGAGCGTGCAGGTAAGCTTAGTTTGATAAGTATTGCAATACTGTAGCATTCAGTGTGTCAGGACATACATTGTTTTACATGGGTGTCAGGTCTGTCTGCTTTGAGGGGGGGGGATTCACTGCAGTTTGACTGTCATGTTCTGATTTTGACCAATATAACAATTAACACAGTAACTACTGTAAATGTGAGATATATGAACATATTACCTTGTGGTAGTGGAACATGCAGTGGTACTGACATTACCTCTTCCTCAACTTTTCACAGGTCCATCAGGTATTGGCCAAGTCCATGGTCCTGCTCCTGGTAAGCATGACACTTTTTTGTTATAGATGTATGTTTACAGCATTGTAATCCATAGACTATCATTCCAGGCCTGTTGCCTAGATTGCTGTACTGTTGGCATGATTGCCAGCTCCACACATATATTCTGGCTGCTCACGTTAGACTCATACCTATGCCTTGTAGGTGTGACCACACTGATGTGATGGTATTGTCAAGACACTTCAAAGTGTCATATGTGTCAACTGTGCAGAGTCTACACAAATGTCAACAGTGTACCTCACTGTTGCCAGTGAAATTGCACTGTAATGAGATATTATTTTCAAGTTACTACAACTGTTAGTGGGAAACGTACTATCCTTATGTCCTACTATATGAGTTTGGGTTTTCAACAGGTCTGTCATAGTGATGACAGTGTATAGAGCCTTACATATATCACAACATAGTACTGTAGAGCACAGTAGTGCAGGTATTAATGTACTGCTTTTTCATTTCTTATCACAGGTGACCGAGGGGTTGGTGTCTGTCCCCTACACAACCTGAAGTCAGTGTCTCTTCAGGCACTGATAATGATGGTGGCTACAGTGTGGCATAGGTGGGGGTTTTGGTGGCTGAATCTGTCCCAGAGGTTGATGTCCCTCTTCTGCCCTCATTATCACTGCACACAGTCAGTACATCCACACATACCCTGTCCCCGGAAGCCATAGATATTGGACAGTCAGCGCATGGGAACATTGAACAGGAAAGTGTGGTGACTATGGCTCCAGTGAGTGTAGACACAAGCCATAGCCAGACAGCTGGTGGGGTCCCACACAGGTGGATTGACATGAATGCTTGTAGGAGGCCTGCTGTCTGTCCACCACTTGTTGCAGGTGTCACATCACAGGTCACTCTGTGCATGTTTCGGGCCATCATGGTGGGACAGGCATGTTCTGAATGGAACACCAGATGTATTGTGGGCATTCATAGAGTCTCTGTGGTATGTCACTTTCATGCAAGAGGGTATTGCAAACACATGTCTGTTGACATACTAATGGCCATAAACTCTATATAAATATATATGTAATATCATTTCCATCAGTTAGACCTATATACCTGGTAAGTAGCACATCAGTCGCAACATGTGATGTACATACTCAGGGATGAACAAACTGGGTACACAGACCTGGCCACATAGGTTTACACCTAATGCACCTCAGATCACCATGTCTCTACAGTGGTATGGCAGGAATCATATGGCATAGCTGAGGCCACAGTCAACTGTAAGTGACATACTCATAACCTCCGAGTACTCTTCCCTAAGCATGCCAATATCTGACTGCAATGGCCATTTGATGATGCACCTTTCCAAGCAGTACTGGCACACAACAGTATGGTCCCTCACAAGGACACTTCACGTCTTCAGTATGTGTTTAATGAGAATCATTGTCACCTGTGGCATATAGACTACTCAAATGTGATCTGTGCCTTGCATAAAGAGTAATGTGTGAGCATGCTTGATTACATACAGTATGCTGTCTATTTGTAGAGGGCATAGTAGATGGATAACTCACTGTAAGGACATTAACTTTGTATGTGACATTAGTACTACATGCTTGTGGAAGAGATTTGTCTAGCAGATTTAAAAACACCCTTGAAACAGAACCCTGCCTAATGGCACACAGAACACCTCAGTGCACCTCAGCACATGCCATCTGTATGATTGGATGGGCGACTGTCATCTCAACATAGGGCATCTGCCTGTGTCCCTCTTGGACTGGGACAATATGTGCTGATCCTGTAACTATGAGTATAAAGATGTCTATGACTGTTTGGGCTGTATGGCCATTATGCTAGAGAAGTTCAAATGTCCTATGGTTCCGTAACATGATGTAAAATGCTCTAACAGGCTCACACACAAACATGGCTACATTGAGGCTAGCATCACTTCCAATCACTGCATAAAGGACATGCCAAGGAACACATGCAGTGCAAGTTGACTGTATGTAGATGAGAACACTTACCTATGTAATGGCACACACACTACAGATCACAGTATGTGATACATGCAACACACCTCATGTCTGCTAGTAGTATCAGTTCAGGACATATTATGCTTGATGACATCAGCAGACCTTGTTGTGGTCAGTCCTTTGTGGGGACAGATCACACACTACAAATGAAATACTGCAAAACCCTACCTATTTCTAAGTTACCAAGGTGATCATATTTATGGCATACGGACAAACACACACACCAACTAGCCTAGAGTGAGATTAGAACCCCATACAGATCTAGTCTTACACACTGTACCTCACAACACTTATCACACATGCCACAGCTTAAGTCTGATACTACACTGTCAGCTGGTAGTCTTAAGGTGGATGACATCATCAGGCCTTGTAGAAGAGAGCAGTTTGAAAGCCAGCAGCAAGTTACAGGGCCAAAAATTGCATAGCTCATGAGAGCATGGCAGTTGCTTTGCAGGGGCACACACACACACACACACACACACACACACACACACACACACACACACACACACACACACACACACACACACACACACACATACACACACACACACACACACACACCTGGAGTAAGATTAGAATCCCTACCTATCTAGTCTTACACACTATATATCACAGTACTTATCGCATGCATCACAGGCTAACTCTGTTGTATAAGTGATCGCAGGCACAGTACTTGAGCATTACACAAACTAGGCTTGTGTTGAACAGCATCTGTGGCCTGCAGAGTGATATTGCTTCATACTGTTATCTGCATCTAGTATCTTATCAGTGAGATAACTATTATTATCCTAGCTATGTGTGTACAGTTACCAGTATGGCCATATGTGGCTGTTTGCACTTAGACAGGCAAACCTATGGGCAGGAACAATGTGCCCTGTCCATGTGTGCATTGACAACATTATACATTACACCACCTGCTCACCTGTGTCTGTCTATGTGATGACATCCAGCAGGCACAGGGGTCTGTAGGTTGTGCATTATGTACTGTTGCTCCCTTAGTTTGGATCCTTTGAGCAACTGTATGGATGTGTGATAGTGCAGATTTACTCACCATTATTAGGGTATGTAGGACAATACAGACATCCACACACATTGTATATAACAGGGATGTATATATATATGTGTGTTTTTATATATATATATATATATATATATATATATATATATATATATATATATAGCTATATATATATCGGTATATATCTATTTGATACTACACAGTGATAGATATACTGTGTATGTGAATCAGAGATAGTGAAGATGGATATGTATATGTCTGTATGTATAGACATATTTATACAGAGCAGATCATTTTGAAGAAGGGACAATAGAATTGTGCTCACTTTAATTAAGTGTATGGGCATGCACAGTCCGGGATTTTGTGTGTTATAGACATTAACATTTGCCCATGTTTCTGTAGTACCACACTTCACTCAAAATGTCCACGGCATTCCCCAGCTGTCTGCTGTACTTAATATGTGACTTAGGTTCATAATGTTACACCACACATAGACTGACAGTCTGCATACCTCTCAACTGTGCAGATTTTCGCAGAATGTCCAGATTTTTGCCTCATATTTTTGGTCTGTTCCTCATTGTGGTTTTCTGGTAAATTATTGAATATTGAAGTCACTAAATAATACTAAATAAAGACAAACATTTGAGTTTCAGACTTTATATCCTTTGGAAAATATGTAATAATGCAAAGCCTTTTATTCTAGCAACTTTCTAGGTTTATAGGAACAATATTTACATTTTGTCCCTATTTTTGGGCCTTTGTCCCTCCATTCTTTCTGGCTTTGTCCAGATTTCTTGCTCTAAGAGGTTGAGAGTTATGACTGTCTGTGAAAACACCAACATAATAATGCTTCACATGCAAAAGATTTAAATACTTCCAGATTAGAACCATCAACATCATCACCCGTGCTAACTTTCCTAGTCCACTGAGCCACACAGGCTGCCAGATAGAAAGGAGTCATTCATCACACAATCAACAGCATAAATATGTATGTTATTATTCCTGCATTATGTGAGGAAATACAACGTGTGATCAGGTTCTATGTTACATTTCTGAGATTGCCTGGTCTACTGATATACCATTGCTGACTTCCTGTTAAAGCAGTTATATGGGAACACTGCTGTGTTGGTAGTGAGGGAACAACAGCACATGATCTGCTGGGATAGACAGTAGCCCAAATATCATGTGACCCCGCTGTTTCACATCTCCCTTGACTGATGTGTTTATTGCAACTATGAGGCCTAGTGATTATTATGGAATGCATATTACTGGGCTGGGTATATGTAGTCCCATGTGGGTGTTACTTCTGTCTACATAGTCCACTATATTTACTTGCATAAATCCAGCAGATCCATACATATACCATATTATAGTAGTAATGTGTAGATTAGAGACTTAGTTTGTGAATGCAACAGTTGACAGAACTGTAGTTTAGGGCTGGCTTTGTGTAATGCAAGCAGTACAAAGCCAATACACAGATAGGTACAGGTTGTGTGGGTTGCCTGGCATCAACAATTTTAATATATGTATGTGAGAAGGAGTACGGTGTCAGTCTCTAGGGCCCTAGATTGAAAGTCAATGTGCTATGCTTTGTCTCTTAGCCAAAGCCAGGGTGCACTGGGCAAGCCTATGTCTGCCTACAGAGACATCATCAGGGTGTTCCTCCTCAGAGTCCTCCTGTGAGTATGGCTGTGGTGACCTAGGCACTGGTGGAGGGCTGTGTATTCATTCCCTTTGTTGATCCTGCTGAAGCTGTTTTCACAGGATCATATTGTGTAACATGGTACATACTGTGAATATCTGTGCACATGTCACTGGATAGTACTGCAGGGCTCCACCAGATATATCAGTGCACTGGAACCGTGACTTCAGAAGCCCAAATACACACTCTGTGATGTTCCTAGATTGTGCGTGTGCCTCATTATGGCATTCTTTGGTGGGTATGTGTGCATTTCTAATGGGTGTCATCATCCATGGGTTGCAGGGTGTCACCAGTATCCCCCAGTAAATGGCCATGTGGGATGTCCCCCCCTAGCAAACATCTGGTACAGCTGTGATGCATGCCAGATATGATAGTCATGATAACTGCCAGGGCTGCAAGCACACAAATTCATGATAATCCCCTGGGCATTGCACATGCCCTGGCAGTTGATGGAGTGGTACCCTTTGAGATTGACGTAGAGTCTACCCTCCTCACCAGGTGGTGCCTTCATGTGTACATGAGTGCAATCTATGGCAAGCAGTACCTCAGAGTAGTGTGCTACATGGTAGAAGTGTTGCATATTTCTGGCTTTCACCTCAGGGGTGAGAGGAAAAGAAATATGCTCACTGGCATGTGGTTGCATGGCATCCAGGAACTGGTAGAGTTCCCTGGATGCTGATGCCTGTGAGACCTCCATCATGTCCCCAGTTGGTCTTTGGAAAGTACCTGTAGCTAGTATCTTAAGGGCTACACATACCTTTGTTTCCACTGTGATGGGTTTCCCTCTATTGGCTCTGGATCTGAGTTGAGGGTGGCAGAGCTCAGTGAGCTCTTGTAGCATGTCCCTGTCCACCCAGTAGTACTCTACAATCTCTAGCTCATGTAGCTCCTGTAAGGTTACCCTGGGGCTGAACACTTCTCTGTCTGGGCCTATTGTCAGCAGCAGCAGCACTGACTTCAGCATCTAGCACATACAGATGTAGCAGACCTGCAGCAGCCCCTACCATTCCCTCAGTTAAAATTCCCAAGTCTGTATTCCAATGGTGCAGAGTATGAGGGAAAATCAGATTGCAGGGTATAGGCATACTTTATAGTGGTCTGCTGTAGGTGCTGACTGTGTGATTGGCTACCTATGATGCATTGCACCTGCCTAGTAGATCATTAACATAATTTAATGGCCCTAGTTTAAGTTAAACAGGGGTCAAAACTAATTATGTCATTGGCTTTTAGATGCACTCAGCACTGTGGTGCACCTTGCAAACACCCTCCCCTTAGGTAAACAAAGATTAGAAGTCAGTGCACACACATCTCTGAAGGGACATGCTGAGCACAGTGGCGCACCACACAAACATGCACAGTTAAGCTGAAATAAGCTTAGAAGTAATTGGACACACCCTCCCTTGATGTCAGCTACCTCCTCTATAATCAATAACATAGTTCTCTGCCTCCATGAAGGAGATATGCGGACACGAGTACCCCTTTATGCTATTCAGTAACTCCACCTCATTTTCATAGGAATTTGTGCTCATGGCCTGGAAACTACACACTTCATAGCCCTACCATGTTAGCAACAGCACCAATGCACCATTGTAGATATTCCACGCAGGGTCCTGTAATACATTTCTGTCACATAATATTAATTTGTTTTTTTACTTTTTTTATAAAGCATGTTGGGCACTGTGCCATGCTGTGCAAGCATGCCCAGATTATTAAAAAAAAATAAAATTAATTTAACTTATTTTCTTTAATTTTTCAGACACAGAGGATAGTTTCGATCATATACGCATGTGATATGCCATTTCTGTCCCTCTATCCATGTGGTATGCCATTTCTGTCCCTCTATCTACATTTTTACAGCCCCTTTTGTCTGTCTACATTCCTATACATGGAATTTTTCCGTGTGCTCTACGGACACTGACACAGGGTCTGAAGAGCTGCCTATCTGCTTGCTGGATCGCTCTACCTGCCTCATTTGCATGATGTTCACCTGCTTATGAGGTAATTTGCATATCACAAAACTTTTCGTGTTGGCATGTGCATGTGTGCAGCCCAGCAGTACTTACTAAATCTAAAACCTGTTTACTTTTGTGTAAGCAGCACAGCACGATGCCTACATGGTGAAACGCCCCCCCCCCCCCATTGTGTACACAGCAGTGTGTATTTCCATTGCAGCATTTTATAAACTCCAAGCCACCAGGTAGCCTAGTCAAACAGTATATGAATATATGTATGCTATCAAACCAAAGCATGCTAATTCATTGTACAGACATTTAGTCAGCTGTAAGACCTTCAAGAGCTTTTCATTTTCATTCTTTTTGGCCATGTTGAGTGGATATATGAAACTTTATTAGAAATAAAATAATTATATTGGCAATTAAGGACAGATATCATGGTCTTAGTATCAACATGGGTATGCCTTGAAAAACAACGCAGGTAAGTTTTGAACATATGGGTGTTTCACTGGAATGTTAAAGGTAGTGTTTTGCATGTAACTAAAACTAAAATTATAATGGTTGGTTACACATGTGATTTTGCCTTTGTTTTTTTTTCCAAGTATCACTTTTGCTCCTGTGTCATTTTCTGAAGAAGTCTTGAAGTAGAGAGAGGAAAGTGCTAAAACATTGTGGCTTTGTGTGTGGTCTTGGATTCCTTGCAGAAGTGTGTGTTGTTTTGTATTCTTTCTTTTGTTTATACTTTTGGCATGCCATGCACTTCCACTATTGATAAAGTCTTTTTTTCTTTTTAATTACCTCATGAGAAACAGCTTGTACTATTCATTGAAAACATAGACTCCTTTCACAGTCCAACAGCACGTTTGCAAGAAGTCAGAGGGGAGAGAAGAGTACAATACAAGCACACAGGATCCCATTCCTTCACTTTAGAAAGTTGCCTAACCCCAGACTTTACTTTTACACCTTATACACACGAGAAACAAAAACACATTACACCTCAGAGTTTAGGGTGCCAGAGTATGAAATTGTAATCTCTATTTCCTGCAAATGTATAGGTACCGACAATTTCAGTTGGTTACCATGCCTTCATTATATGAGCTTACTGTTTGTTTTTCCCACTTTATAGGATAATAGACCATTTTGTTTTAATTGAACTCCTTTAGATTCTACTCTAATGGTGTTTTTAAGGTAACCACGGTCAGAAATGGCTAAGACCCTCTTAAATGCATGCTGTCTTTGTGGAATTTGGGTACATATTGCCTCCTTTTGACAGTAGCAGTAGTAGCTGGTTTGATCAAGTCAAGTCTAATGCAAGTTTGTTTAGAAAAAAAGTCCAACTGTAGCTGGCCACTTGTGCCATTTGGGTTATCGCAGTACTGCATCAAAAACAGAAACATTTTCTTCATTCACAGGTGAGTGCATGCAAACTGTTTCTATCTTCCATTTAATGCATAAAGATACAGTTGCTCCAGTTCACTAGGAGCAGGATGTCCAGGAGTACTTTTAGAGCGAAGGAGAGAATCCAGAAAGTGTTAAAATTTCACTGGTATAAAATAAGTATCAATTTCAGTTAATATGTGCTCTGACAAATTTTAAGAAGTAAACATTCTCCTCTAGCTACTGACAGTGGCTTCTAAATGCCTTAAAAGGCAAATGCTCTCTTCAGAGTATTGACAGCAGATTGAAACACATTCCCTTGCATTTTGAATGCATCTTACCATTTTGAAAGTGCAGCCACAATTATCATTAAGATATTTTCAACAAAGGGCTTACATGATTAAGCTGTAAGTCTTTTCAGAAAACTTCCATTGAAACAAATTGACCTGGCATGGCATCTTCACTTAGCAAGGTTCATATTTCCTGAACTTCGACACTTAAATGTGTCCACTATAGATATTTACACTCTGGCGATTTCACTTTCAGCACTCCAGCATATCATGCATAAAGTTCTTTTAGATAGTGTTTCTCAGCATTGATGGGCCTTTTTGTCTAGTTCTTCAAGGCAGCACCCTCATTCATTTGGTAGCTCCAATTTCTTCATCTTTAAACTGCTTGTGTTACCCACCTAGCTAGGGCAATCTTCCAAAATGTACTTCAAGACCTTAGAAATCTGTGGCAGTATATGTCATTTGTGCTACCTTTTTATTTATCTTTTGGTTGGCTGTGTTAGTCACTCTAGGCTAGTAGCCTCGTTTTAGGGGAGACCTGAAAGGAATTTACACCACTATGGGAAATTAGGCCAGGGATTGGGGAACTACTTTTTTTGATAAGTGTCATGGAATCGCTAATACGAACTCAAGCAGATGGGACCTCAGGTTAACATCTCATTCAAAGAAAAGAACACTTGAATGCAGCACCCCCTCCAATGCTGCACTGCAGTGTCAGAAATCCAGTTACTTGGAATGGGAATAGAACACACAGTCTTCTCATCTTCCAGCACCAAAAGTGAGTGTGCTGCTGTCTGTTGTGCAATTAACAGATCTTCCCTGTAATAATCAGCTAGCAGACTATGCTCTCTGACACTGTTCCTTTATCTAGTTGCAGCCAGGAGAAATCTTGAAAGCCCATCATCTTTGCCTTTTGTTCCAGAGGATCAATACTTTTTGTGATAGCCATACTGTTCATAGGTTCATAGGTTCATACTAGGCTATCTGCCCTAGGGCATTTATAAGCCTAGCCAGAATGTGTTTGGCTTTCACCACCCATTTTAAATTTATTTTGCTATGCCCTTTTTTGAGGTTAGTATACTGTGCCTCTGTCTAACAGAGACACAGAAGTGATACCCGGGGTAAACCTACGATCTCACATCCACTCATCAAGATTCCTCTTGAAGAGAGTCAATGAGGGACTCTGCCTAACCTGGACTGGGATTTTATTCCAGAGTGAAGGGAGTCTTTGGGTTATGAATCTGTCCCTCCAGCATGTCCTATTTATTTCAGTGCTGAGGTTCAAGTCTCTCGAGCATGTAGCTTGATGGGATTTGGATTTTCTGAGGTGCAGCATGTCCATTAATTCTGGGTTGGACATGGCTTTATATGTCAGGCACAGATCGCCTCTGAACAGGCGGTATGCCACTGAGTAGAGCTGGAGTTTCTTTAACCGGGCAGCATATGGCATCTGTTTGTGCCCTTTGATCCTCTTGGTGAGGTACTTTTGGGGTCTTTCCAGTTGCTGCAGGTGTCTGGTAAGGTACATCCCAAAAGGGGCATTGTACTCAATTATGGGCCTGATGAGGGATGAGTAAAGAAGCACGATGACCTCCCCTGATCTAATGTGAATCCCTTCATGATTAGGTGGGCTATATAAAATGTTTTTCTAACCACTTTGGCCACGTGGTTGTCAAATGAGAGATTGCTATCAACTTGGGTCCCCAGGTCCCTAATTACTTCTTCTGTACTTAATGGATTACCACCTATGTGGTAATTTGTGGGCACTTTGTTTTTGCCAAAGGGGATGACTATACACTTTTTGGCATTTAGCTTGAGGCCATGGCTCTGGCACCAGTTGTCTGTTTCTATGAGGCCCTTTTGGAGGATGCTTGTGTCGGCTGGAGAGTCAATTATGGCGCCCAGTTTGCAGTCATCTGCGAACTTGGTCAGCCACAGTCCTTCTGTGTTGGCCTGTACCTCCGAGAAATATATACCGAACAAGAGAGGTCCCAGGACTGAGCCTTGTGGGACACCACTTGTAACTGGTTTGTAGTCTGACATGGCTCCAGCAATTCTAACCATGTGGGTTCTGTCCTTGAGCCAGTTTGCAATCCATCTAGTGACATAGGGGTTTATATTCAAGCTGGTGAGCTTATCTATAATGCCCGAGTGGGGTATTGTATCGAAGGCTTTTTCGAGGTCCAGGTAGGCTGTGTGGACCACCTTCCCCTCGTCAATGGCCTTGGTGACTGTTTCAAAGAAATCAACCAGGTTTAAGAGGCAGGATCTGCCCTTAACAAAGCCAAACTGGGTAGGATCCAGTGTCTGTAGGTCCCCAATATCTTTATTTATGTGGTCCATGATGATCCTTTCCATAGCTTTGCAGACCAAGCTAGTCAGGCTTATGGGGCGATAGTTTCCAGGATCCGTTGAGGCACCACCTTTATGGAGAGGGACCACTGTTACTGTACGCCACTCTTTGGGCACATATCCTGTAGTAAGGCTGAGATTGAACAGTAGTTTTATGTTTGGGTTTAGCTCTTCTTGGGGTTCATGTAGGACGCAGCCTGGGACACTGTCTGGTCCCATTGATGCTGTGTTTTTTGCTTTGGAGAGGGCGGCTCTTACCTGAGCATCTGAGATGTCAGGGAGGCAGCACTCTGCTGGGATAGATATTTTCCCTTTTGGTGGGGAGGGGGGGTTTGCGCTGAACCTGTCAGCTAGGATGTTTGCAATGTCTGTGGGTTCTGTGTATTTTTTGTCATTTTGGACTAATTCTGAGCATATCTGGGAATTACCACCCAGGTTCCTAACATAACTAAAGAAAGCCTTGTGATTATCCTTAGTGTCCTGTGCAATTTTTCTCTCAAAGCTGGCCTTAGACAATTTTATGAGTGCCCGTAGTATTTTACTAATACTGATCAGTGATGCCTTCCCTTTTTGGGATTTTGCTCTATCATTTAGTAGCTTCCTCCTTCTATTGTATAGTTTGTTTATGGCTGGGGTCCACCAGAAAGGACTTCTGCCTTTGGAGGATAGGGTCTTGGTTTTATTTGGGATTGCATGATCCATGCATTCCTGAAGGTGTTCATAGAATGCATTTATAAAGGATTCTGCGGTCTGGGCCGTATTTTCCACAGGCCCGGGGGCTTTGAAGGATTCCACCTCGGTTTTGAGGAGTGTGAAATTTGCTTTAGAGAAGTTTTTCACTATGGTTTTCTGGGCAGGGGGTGGGGTTGGGATGTGAATATCCAGTGAGATTAGTTTATGGTCTGATCTTACCAGTGAGGGATACACTTCTGGTCTGGAGCATAGAGTCCCCATGTTGGTGATGATCAGGTCCAGTATGTTTTCCCCTCTTGTGGGAGTGGTAACAAGCTGTTCCATAGCATTTGAGTTTATAAATTCTAGGAACCTTTGGGCTAGGGTGTTGGAGCTAGAGTAATGCTCCCAGTCTATGTTTGGGTAGTTGAAGTCGCCCAATATAATGGTGTTTGGAGAGACCTTCATATTTTCCAGTGTTCTCAGGAAGGCCAAGTGGGGTTCCTGGGTTTGGGAGGGTGGTCTGTAGCAGGCTATAAACTGTAAGGCAGTTTTACCCACTGTTAATTGCACATGGATAGTCTCTGATGCTTCGTGCTTTGCCACCAACCTGGAGGTGTGGGTATCTTTGATGAATATCGATACTCCCCCTCTTTTTGTGGTTCGGTCCAAGTTTTGGGGCTGAAAAGCATGGTATGAGGTATAACCTGGTAGTGCTGGGGTGCTCTCGGGAGCCCTGAACCAGGTTTCTGTTACTGCACAGATATCAATGTTCTCCATGCTAAGGAGAGTTTCGAGTGCGGTCATCTTGAAGTTTAGACTTCGGGCGTTGAGTAGCATTACTCTTAGTTTCTTATCCCTTGTGATACCTATGGAGGTGGGTTTGTCTTTTGAGCCATGCCTAAAAAAGGCACTATGGGGGTAGCAAGAGCCTTTGCCAATATCCGAAAGCCCAGGGGTGACAGGTGCAAGCCGTCCCTAGCGAAGCATTGTGGCTTGTCGAGCATATCATCCCAAGCTGACAGGCAATGGATCCCCTTTGAATGACACCAGTACTTAAGCCAATTGTTGAAATTGATCATCTTGTCTTCATATTGTGGCATCATTCTTGGTGAGGGTAAGATGCTACTCAAGGTCAGGGTCATACCGGCCTGGGCTACATGCTCAGAGAGCTCCTCTATGTCTCTTTTCATGTAGTCCAGTGAGGTACGTCTCAGGTCATTCACACCAGCATGGACAATGACTGAGTCATATTTGTACTTGCCTTGGAGTGACCTGAGTGCTTGTGTTATGTGGCATATCCTAGCACCCGACAGGCTGCTCACCATGACCCTCTCCTTGTTCAGCCTGGTGAGCGGGACGTCAGTGTGCCTGACGATAGAGTCACCTATTACAAGTGTATCAGGTGTGTTGTTTAGTCTTAAGGGCTGTGACTGTTTGGCACACTGGCTTTGTGAGATATCTGTTGCACATGTTTTGTTTTGGGGTAGCGGTTGCTTGGGTGTCTGCTTTGGAGGTCTCTGCTGCTTAGGCAGATCTTTATTTAGAGCCTCCGAGTATGTTTTTGTGTGATTATATGTTTGGTTTGCTGTCGTGGTAGGTCTATGTGAGACTGGAATTGTAGTGAGTGTGGTTTCCTTCTCCTTCTGACTGGTTATGCCAGTACTGAGTTGAGAGAGCTTAGCCTCCAGTTTGGCTACATGGTTGCATCTCTCACATGTGTTGGAATTTGTTGGGAGGAGGAGAGGGTTGTTTGTGTACATGAGGCAGTTGTAACATTGCCTCAAGATTCCCAGATTCACCAGCTGGACCGGAGAGGAGATTGACAACTGACCTTTGGACATGCTAGAATAATATTGGGAATTCCTTTATAATTGAAAACAAGGGCCAGTGGGGAGTTAGGGTGTAGTGCTTTTAATTTTTAGTGCTGACTTATATAATTGCTTTAGTGAGCAAGCGCCAGGTAACTTAAGTGCAGTGTGTTATAGGTAACTTAAATGCAAAAACGACAAACAGTAACTTTCTTTCAAGTGAAACAAGGAAATAAGTACAGTAAGCAATGCAGATATCACTAGTGATCCACAGAAGCACTGAGAAGCCGCGTATTAGGTGGAATTAGCGTTCCAGGGAAATAACAAGCAAACAAACAACAAGCATATAAACAAAGCTAGATTCAGCAGGCCTGGATCTTGTCTATGCTACAGCAAACAAGGTGTACCAATTTTAGTAAGATACAGTTCAAATATTCAGGCACTATAAACCTTTAACCAGAAATTCCCAGCTCAGAAGGGCAGAGTCCAGCCTCTTCTCCCACAAGAGTGCAGACCACGAACCTTCTTAATGTAAAATAACTGGCCTGAAGCCCAAGTGCTTAAACCAGAACTAATACACTTTAAGAATAACAGACACTGAGCTCTCAATCATCTGTTCCCAACTTAGAAGGATGCAAGCTACCTGTTCTGCCACCACAGTGCATGCCACAAACCTTCCTAATGTAAAACAACTGGTCTGAAGCCCAAGTGCTTAATCCAAAAGACTTAGAATGATAGCTACACTTTAATCAAGTTACTACCAAGCAGTAATAAACACAATTAAATACTTTAGAGAATGCCTGGATTAGTGCTCAAGTTACACAAACAAAGCTAGATCCAGCAGGCCCGAATCCAGTCTATGCCACAGCAAACAAGGCGCACCAACTTCAGTAAGAAGCAGTTCAGATATGCATGCACTATAAGCCTTTAACCAGAAATTCCCAGCTCAGAAGGGCAGAGTCCAGCCTTTCCTCCCACAAGAGTGCAGACCATGAACCCTCTTAATGTAAAATAACTGGCCTGAAAGCCCAAGTGCTTAAACCAGAATTAATACACTTTTAGAATAGCAGACACTGAGCCCTCAATCAGCAGTTCCCAACCTAGAAGGATGTAAGCTACCTGTTCTGCCACTACAGTGCAGACCACAAACCCTCTCAGTGCAAAACAACTGGTCCGAAGCCCAAGTGTTTAAACCAAAAGGCTTAGAATGAGTTACACCAAGCAGTAATAAATACAATTGAGTACTTTTAAGATGATGCAAAAGTAAAATAAAGTAGGTAGAAACACAAGTACAGTAAAAGCAGATGAATTTTTTTTCTGAACAAGTGCTGAGATCAAAGAAACAGATTTGAGTGCTGAAACTAGAAATCTGGCTAGTTATAAGAAAAAAAAAAACTAAGCTAGAAGGCTTCCCTCCAACACAGAAGGGCTTGGGGCTCAGAAGCCTACAAATAGGCTATACCACTTAACAGGAAAGGCAGGAAACAAGCTTAATTTTTTTTCCCTGTTTCCCAGATGCTCTCTTTGTACACAGTAGGAGTGCCTGAAATCAGAATATGGTCTCACTGCACTCAGTTGAGTGAGCAAATGAGATGGGCCCAGAAGGAGTATCCAAACACAAATTTACAAGAGGGGCAGGCAGTTTCAAGGCCACTAAGATTAACACCAAAACAAAAACAGGGAGGGTGGGTGGGACTAACTGAAGAGCAGAGTCAAAACTTCCAGTTCAGTTAATATTCCTGCAACACAGTTAAAATCAATTTAAATACTGTATTTTTTGAAAAAAAGTGCAGATAAAGGTAATTAAATTCTCTTATACGTCCAGTTGAATACAGCTAGTTCTTAGCTGGCCAAAGCTGAGGTTTTTAAGCAGAAAATATTTCACACTGTACCACTTAAATAGGCAAGGACAGGACATCAAAGAATGTGTTCATCATTCTCACTGCTGCAGTAGTTGTTGGCTATTTGGACTGTATTTTATTTTATTTATTTAATATTTGTTGACCAGGAAAGTCCAACTTGGAATGAAGCCAAATTTCAACAGAGGCCCGGGGAGAAATGCTCCAGATGCATGTCTTTGTAACGTGGGAGGAAACTGGTGCACATGGAGGAAACCCACATGAACACAGGGAGGACATACAGACTCCACACAGAAGGCACCCAAGCTGAGAATCAAACCAGAGTACTTCTTGCTGTGAGGCAACAATGCTACCGCTGCACCACTGCGCCATGGATGCAACAGTCAGCCAGTCTTCAAAAAGCTCTAGACTACTCCCACATCTGTAGTCTTGACTTTTGATTGTTTACCCCCTTGGAGGTGAAATCAGTAGTCAGAGTGAAGACAACTCCAGTACTTTCCTGCCTCTTTAAGGGAAAACAGATTTGTAGCTTCACAGGAGCAGCAATTGGCTCTGGCTCCATTTCTGACAAATATGTCTCAATAGGGGAACCCTTCCTCACATAAAATATTGCTTTTTTTAAATATTTTTGATGCATTTTTTTCTGAAGAATACTAGCAATTTTATTCACATCAGAAGCTTCTGTAACAACTGCTGTTTTTAGAATGGGGTTTATTATTGAATACTAGGGCTGTTTTGTGAGAAAAAAATGTACTGCCTTTGAAACATTTTAACTGAAGTGTAAGGATTTAAAGACTAGAAAGTATTTTTATGTAGTTGAAACACTGTTTGCGTGTTTTGGTGCTTTGTATACTTTGTGAGAACTTACCTTCATTATTTTACTGCATAAGACATTCTCCTTGAAGGAGTTACATTTAAGCATCCAGAAATGTATTTTATGGTTGGTGCTTGTGTACACTTTATTATAACTTACACTCATTTCTTTTTTTCTCTCTGTGCGCTTCCTGTGAAAGGGACTTAAGATTTCTGACAGTATTTTGGTGCAATGCTTGCACTTTTACTTTTGAATTTTGTGAGACTGTGAGGGCAGTGTAAGTATGTATGTGCTTCTTGTGAACATTTGCCTAACAACTTATCTTCTGACCAATTCTTTCCAGTAGCATATACCGGCTTCTTCCACAGCTAAAGGATATATTCATACAGTGGTCCTGCTGTTTATTCTCACTCTACCTAGAAATTATAAAAAAACAAAGAATAAGAGCCTTTGCATATACCACAGACTCAGACAGTGCCTCAGCCACTGGTTGGTGACCCTGCAGTGGCCATTTGTTGTTCCTCAGACCAATCACTGGTTTCTTAGTTTCATTTTCTGTAGTCCCTTCCACAATCATGGACACATTTCCTCTGTGATTGTTCCAGTGTCCAGTCAAGGCATGGCAGAACCATTTGGGTCTGCAATCTTCCCTGTGTGGTTCCCCTAAGAACTTGTCTGGGATGAAATGCCATCTCCCAGTTGGTCACCTTCCAGGGATGTCCACAGAAAAAAGAAACAAAAGGGTTTGCCATTGCTCATCCAAATACATTTTGTCTGTTCATAAGGATGATTTTCTTATGTTAGCCAGGAAGTTTATTGCAGTCTTTCTATCTTAGAGAGCACAAATTTTTACCAGAAAAATAACTAGGTCAATATATTCCTGAAGAGAATATGTCAGGGGATACTAACATAGACAGAGACAGGTCTTTGTCTTTGTCTGATTCTCAAGCCCAGGACCCTAAACAGTTGCCCTCTCCAATTCCATTAGATTACTTTTCATTTTCTAAGACTAGCTCCAGGATGAATGATGTATTTTTGTGGAAACAAATGGATGTTCCCCTCAAAACTGAGGAGATAGTATGATATGCTGCAAGTGGATTTACCACGTGCTGCACCAGTTCATCCTGTTATGCCAGCCTTGGAAGATGTGTTAAATGCTGACTACAATAATCTTGACCCTCTGTCTTTCATCATCATCAACATTATCATCATCATCATCAACTCCTTTTTTCCCTTTTTCTACATGAGGTCAGGGTGTTGTGTCACCTGTCACCATCTCTACTCAATGCCACTCTCTTGCCTTCTTCCTGTCTGTTCCAAATCTTCTTCACCAGATTCTCTTCTGTTTTTCTGCACATACACCTGAACTACCATAATTTGTTCTTTTTGACCTTTTCTGCAACTGGAGCTACTTTGGTTTATGCTCTTATGTCATCAGTTCTTCATCTGTCCCACAATGTGCACCCTACCACCTGTGTCGGGCACTTCATCTCTATCACGTCTTGCTTCCTCAGCTGCTCTGCCTTTACTGCCCAGGTTTTGATACCATACTATAGTACTGGTTGTACTACTGTTTTGTAAACCTTACTTTTCATCTTCTTTAGCATTTTTCTGTCGTATACTACACCTGACCCTATGTGCCAGTTGGCTGCAGCCCCTCTACTTCTAGCTTGACCTCCTCATTCAGATGTCCCATCTGCTCAACCACCCCTCCCAGATGCTTAAAGCTGTTAACCTGTTCCACTATTTTCCCTTCTATCTCAGTTCTCAGCTTATTCTGAACTCCATTTGCTGCCATTACAACTGTCTTACCTGTACTCAGTTTAATCCCATGTCCCTTTAGTTTTGCATTCCATTCCCCTATCCTTTGCTGAAGTTCTTGCTCAGACTCTGCCTGTAATGCCACATAGTCTGCATACGGCAGCTGTGTTAATCTGTCCCCTATGACCTGTTTACTAATGTAGTCTATCACCAGTATGAACAACACTGGGCTCAGAGCTGATCCCTGATGCACACCCACTGCCACTGGAAATCCCTCTGTGAGACCGAACACTGTTCATACTGGAGTCATTGGGTCCTTGTACATAGCTTGCACTAATTCTACTTCTACCTTTAGTCCTCGCAAAAGACTTAACACTAATTAATACCATCCCATCCTCTGTGGACAAAAAGATAAGGAAGCAGACAGATTTCATAAGAGAATATCCTTCATCTTTATTTTCTCAGGCATTGATACTTTGTGGGATTGTTCTGCCACTTTTCCTTCAGTAGGTAGGTCCTCTCCGAGTTCTACAATTCCAAACCTGTCTCAGGTGTCTAAATATGCTTTGAAGAGTGTGTATAATTATGCAGATACTGTGTCTAGGGCCATTACTACTGCTATTGTTTATGAAGACATGCCTGGGAATGTGCTCAGATGTTCTCTGATTAAATAAGGTCTGATGTATTTAAACTCTGATTTAAACAATGAGGTTTTGTTGGGTCCTGTTGCTTCTCAGGTTCTCAAACAGTTTGATGACAGAGGGGAAATTAATTCAGAGAGTTATTAAGACATTTCAAAACACAAGTTATAAATCTTACAACCCCTCTGATTTTTAATTTTTAAGACAAATTAATCAATCTCTGCCATCTCTGGCAAACAGGACAAAATGGAGATGGCAGGAGTGGAACAATAAAAAACAGAGATCTTTTCAAAAAAGAGCAGACTACAACTTCAGAATGACTATGCCAGCATCCCCCTCTCTACAATCTCTTTATCTCTAAGTCTGTCCCATAGATTGACTCTCACTTGTTCTCTTTAGCAACAAATTGTTTCAGACTCTTGGATACAGAGTTTTTTCCTTAGACTCTTCAACACATACTTACCGTAGAAGTCATACTACCAGTACCTTTAGATAAAAGGGAGAAAAGTGTCTACTCCAGAACGTTTCTAGTTCTAAAGAACTTGTTTTTCTAGTGTCCATTTCCAGAGCTTTCCTTTCTCATCTGGTTTGTAAAAGTACCAAAATTCAAAATGTTAAGTTCTTCATTCTTTTTCTGAATGCTATGGTAGCATTAAACCTAAGACATGTTATTATCACATTCCCATAGCTCCAAACTTAAGAGAATGTCTCATATTCTGTGTCTAGGTCACATTATCATTTCTCTGTATTAACCTTTGTATTAGCTGCAACTCCAGGGTGTTTATAAAATGTCTTGCTTCAGGGATAGCCCATTGCAGACTTCAAGGCATTCACACTTTTCCTTATTTATACAACTTACCTTTCTTTGCAGAAGGTTTTGCCATATGTTAGGAGTCCTTAACAAGGGTTTCTTTACTCCTTACTAATCTGGACTTCCAGATAAAAGTTCAAAAATCCTGCTTGACTCCAACACACAGGATTGTACTTTCAGACTGTGTTATAGATACGTCTCTTCAAAGTCAATCCTAACACAAGAAAATGGAAATTTGTATCTGGATACTTTTCTTATCTTTTCCAATCAGTCTGAGGCTTCAGCCAGAGAATATTTTAGGATTCTAGGGCTCATAGCTTCCATGATTCTCATAATTCCTCTTGCCAGGTCATACATGGGAAGAATTCAATGGTTTAAAAAATGTGCACTCAACATTCTCATTCTCTAGGGTTTTCAGATTCCAGTTCTGGGCTTTATCAAGAAAGAACTGCATTGGTGGAGGCAATAAGACTTCTCGGTTTTTGTTTGGAGAGGAGTTTGTATGGGGTTAAAGGTGTGAGGCCTGTGGGACTGTTTAGACAAATGAAAGCACATAAATGCCAAACAGATGTTAGCTATGATCAATGCTATAGAATCTCTTCATGATCTGTGGACCTCTGTAGATAGTTTTACAAAGGATTACATACTGGATACATTTTCCAGGTCCAGGAGTAGCTTTGCTAGGACCATTCTCTTGGGGATCATGGATCTTTATCCTTTCACAGCACTACCACAGCCCTTCTATCCTTTACTAATTATATAAACCTTCACAGGAATGATAACAAATATGTATCAGCCATTTTCCTAGACCTCTCAAAAGCATTTGATATGGTCTCCCACTCCATTCTACTAGACTCACTAACATCCTTATCCTTCACCTCCTCTACTATAGCCTGGTTCAGAAGCTACCTGTCTGACAGGGAACAATCAGTCCAGTGGAAAGGAACTCTGTCTACACAACTTCCATCCACCATAGCAGTCCCACAGGGCTCTATACTGGGCCCACTATTGTTCTCTATTTTCACAAATAGCCTCAATAGCTCTGCACAACATGCCACACTCATAGGTTCATGGGTGCATAGGTAGGTACTAGGCTATCAGCCCAAGGGCCTACGTAAGCCTAGCCAGCAAGGTTCCATAGCTTACACCACCCAAGAAAGTTATTTTCCTGTGCTACTGTCCAGCAGAGACACAGAAGTGATCCCCTGGGTGTATTTCCTATTTCCCATCCACTCATCAAGATTTTTCTTGAAGAATGCTAATGAAGAACTTTGCTTGACATAGATGAGTAGCTTGTTCCAGAGTATAGGAAGTCTCTGGGACAGGAATCTATCCCTCCAGCGTGTTCTGTTTATTGTGGTGACAAGATTTAGGTCCCTAGAGCATGTAGCTCAGAGGGATTGGGATTTCTTTAGGTGTAGCATGTCCAGCAGCTCTGGGTTAGACATAGCTTTATATGTTAGGCAGAGATCACCTCAGAGTAGGCGATATGCTACGGAGTAAAGCTGGAGTTTTTTGACGTGGTCAGTGTAGGGTATTTGTTTGAGGCCAGTAATCCTCTTTGTGAGGTACTTCTGTGGCCTTTCCAGCTGCTGCAGATGTCTTGTGAGGTACATTCCAAAAGGGGCGTTGTACTCTGTAATGGGTCTAATGAGTGACGAGTAGAGGGGAGCAATGACCTCTTTTTTCCTGGATGAGAACCCTTTTATGATGAGGTGTGCCACATACACTCATACAATATGCAGATGATTCAACCCTGATCTGCTCCTCCTCATCTCCCACCACCCTACATACACTCACTCAAGATACCTTTAACTCAGTAGAAAAATGGATATCAGGTATCCAACTAATTCTAAATCCCAAAAAGACAAAACTGCTATTATTTACCCCTAATAGATAAAAAAAAACCCTCTCCTTTACCATAACATCTAAGGACGGCACCACCATCTCCCCTTCTAACCACACCAAACTTCTAGGCATTGAAATAGACAATAATCTCCACTTTGATGTTCACATCTCACATACCATAAAACTAGTACACAAAAAACTAGGCTTCCTATACAGGCATAAGTCCTTTCTCTCACAAAAAGCAAGAGTCACTCTTGCACAAAGCCACCTCCTCTCAACTCTATTATACGCAACACCGATCTTTACCCAAATCAGACAATGTGACCTAGACAAACTAGAATCACGCTACAATAAAATAGCCATGTTTGCTACTAACTCAACCTATAGAACCCATCACTGTGCTGTACTAAAAGAACTAAAATGGCTTGAGCTACCACAGCTACCTAACTATCACCAGCTGGGCACAGCTTACAATATTCTCAAATATCCTGGAAAAAAAACCTTCATTATCCAACCTACTTACGGTCTGTACTGCAAACCGGTACCTAAGATCCATTGAAAAATCTCTCCTCTCCATCACCAAGGCTAACAATAATGCAGGGAAAGTGCTCTACTCCCACACTGTTGCCAGAAATTGAAACTCTCTTCCCCTATCTGTGTCCACTGCCCCCTCCACATCCATATTCAAAAAATCCCTCAAATCGCACCTTCTTAGTACCTAGTTATGCCCTTGTATCACATAACCCTACCCATACTACTATTAACTCCCCAAACTCCTTTCTGATCACATGCTGGTTATCTGCTCCCCTGTAGGCTTTGTCATCTGAAAGGGTACTTTTAACTGTAGAATCTTACTTGATATATTTTCTTCTCTTACCAATGAATAACTGACATTGTCTTTTTACTCATGTTATACATCTTCTTTTACCTGGAGTGTTTTATTAATTTCTTATTATATTACTATGCTCAGCATATATGATGAAACCTGTTTTGTATATTATGCTGGATGCACTGTAACTGACATTGTCTTTTACCTATGTTCTATATCTTCTTTTACCTGGAGTGTTTTTATTAATTTCTTGTTATATTACTATGCTCAGCATACATGATGTAACCTGTTTTGTGTATTAGGCTGGATGTACTGTATTTATATAACTTGATGCTGGAGCTTTTCTCCCCGGGCCTCCGCTGAAAATAAACCTGGTCCAGTCGGAATTTCCCAGTTAACAAATGTAAAATAAATAAATAAATAACTAATAATTCTCCCTGATTAGATAAGCTTTGATAATCGACCCAAACAGCCAACGTTTACTGCAGCAGTGAGATTGAGGAACATAGGTTCATAGGTGTGTACTAGGCTAACAGCCCTGGAGCCTATATAAACCTAGCCCAAGAAGATTCCTTGGAATCACGCCACCCAACTTTAGTTCCCAGTGCTCCTGTCAAGCAAGGCAACTAAAGTGATCCCTGAGGTGAACTTCCTATTGCCAATCCACTTGTCAAGATTTCTCTTAAAGAGGGCCAGTGAAGTGCTTTGCTTGACGTGAATGGGAAGTTTGTTATAGAGTATGGGAAGTCTCTGGGTTAGGAACCTGTCCCTCCAGCATGTTCTGGTTATTGTGGTAATGAGGTTTAGGTCCCTGGAGCATGTGGCATGGAGTGATTAGGATTTCTTTAGGTGTAGCATTTCTAGCAGCTCTAGGTCAGACATGGCTTTGCGGGTCAAGCAGAGATTGCCTTTAAGTAGGTGATAAGAGACAGACTATAGATGGAGTTTTTTTTTTAGTCTGTCCATATAGGGTATCTGTCTAAGGCCTAAGATCCTCTTAGTGAGGTATTTTTGTGGCCTTTCCAGTTGTTGTAGGTGTCTAGTGAGGTACATACCAAATGGGGCATTGTATTCTATAATAAGTCTAATGAGGGAGGAGTAGAGAGGGATTATGACCTCTTTCTTCCTGGATGAGAAACATTTTGTAATGAGATGTGCCACATAGAAGGACTTTCTGACTAGAGTGGCAATGTGGTTATCAAAGGAGAGGTTGCTGTCAACCTGTGTCACCATGTCTCTTATCACACCCTCAGTGTTTAGTGGACTACTGTCTATGTGGTAGTTCATGGGCACCAAATTTTTCCCAGAGGGAATGACAATCCACTTTTTGGCATTGAGCTTAAGGCCATAGTTCTGGCACCAGTCATTGGTGTCAGTGAGGCCTTTTTGTAGAATGTCTACATCAGTTGGAGCATCAGTAATGTCTCCCAGTTTGCAATCATCTGTGAACTTGGTCAGCCAGAGTCTCTTTGTGTTGGCTTGAACTTCAGAGAAGTAGATGCCAAACAGCAGAGAACCTAGGACTGATCCCTGTGGGACACCACTTGTAACTGGTTGGTAGTCAGATTTGGAGTCCACTACTTTCACAGTGTGGGTTCTATCAGTGAGCCATTTGACACCCCATCTTATGACATAGGGGTTTATGCCTAGTTTAGTGAGTCTATCTATGATTCTGAGTGAGGGATGGTGTTGAAGGCCTTGGAAAGATCTAGGTAGGCTGTGTGAACTACCTTTCCCTCATCCATAGCTCTGGTGACAGATTCAAATAAGTCTTTCAGGGTGAGCAGGCATGAGCTACCTTTCACAAACCCAAACTGCATGGGTTCCAGAGTTTGGAAATTCCCTATGTCCTTATTTATAAGGTCCATGATGATGTGCTCCATAACCTTACATATCAGATTCGTCAGACTAATAGGGCAATAGTTCCCAGGGTCTGTAGTTGCTCCCTCTTTGTGGAGTGGGATGACCATAGCAGTGCACCATTTAGTAGGAACAAAGCCTGAAATTAGGCTGTGATTGAACAGGATACTCAGGTGTGGTGCCAGTTCACTTTGTAATTCATGTAGAACACAGCCAGGGATATTATCAGGTCCCATAGAAGCTGTATTCTTGACTTTGGACAGTGCAGTTTTTACCTATGTAGCTGTGATAATAGGGACTTGGCATTCCTCAGGTATTGTGATAGGCCCTTTAGGGGGTGAAAGGGGGGTAAAGTTTGCACTGAACTTGTTGGCCAATATGTTGGCAATATCAGTTGGTTCTGTATATGTATTGCCATTGTGCTGTAACTCAGAGTTGATCTGGGTCTTGCCATGTAAATTCTTGACATAACTAGTAAAGTTGTATAAATTGCACTTACCATAACTGTAGATGTTTGAACTCCTCACTGCTGCAGTAGCTATACCCACTCTCCATTCCTCTTCTAAAACTAATTTAGCTAGGATGGGGTGAGAGGGGCAACTGTCCTAGGCACAGAGTGTTGGAGGGGTGTGATCAGCTGATCCCCATCTCTCTTTAATGCAATACTGGCTTTTATAAGCCAGTATTGCATTTGCGGTTAAACCTGTGCACTGTAATGCTTCGTGTGTAGTCTAAACTGTTGCAACAAGCAGTTTGCTACAGTTTAAAAGTATAAAAAATATTTACTAACTAAAATCTGAGTACTGTAGCATTCTGTGCACACAGCATATAAACTATAACAATTATTTTTAGCAAGCAGTTTGTTAGAGTGTAAAATGAATAAATTATTTTTTTTAACTAAAAAATCAGCACTGTAGTACTCTGTGGAGACAGGTTATAGTCTATAGCAACTGCATGCTAGAGTTTAAAGACGAGGACATTTTATTTTTTACTGAAATATGAGTACTGTAGTGCTTCATGTATTCAGGGTATAAACTGTAGTAATTGTTTGCTACAGTTTAAAAAAGAGAAAACATTTTTTTACCGAAACATGAGTGCTGTGTCATGCATCTGGCCACTTGGTTGGTGTGCCAGTAGAAGGAACATCCATTTTTTTGGCTCTTCATTGGAAGAGCTGGGGAGGGGGCTAGATCCAGCTGTAGTAAGCTGATTTCTTACAATGTAGCGATCAACTTATGACACTGAAGAACTTTTTTTTTTTTGGTGTTCATTTGAAGAGCTAAGGCAGTGGGACACTGGTTCACAGTAACTTTACCTGTGGCTGGCTACAAGAATCACTGCATCTAAGCCATTTGGAAATCCAAAGCTGATATTTTTGTCTGATGCGACTGTCTGATGCAATTGTAATAAGTATATAAAGCTGATTTAAGTATATATTTTTTGCTCTAACTGTTTCAGGGATATTTAGCAATCTTGTGCTCCTCTCAGGTTGTAGATTTTAACAGTATTCTGCTGTATTTTGTGAACATATATTAGGGTTTAGTTCCAAGGTTTGTTTACATGTCTTTACTTTTGTTCTGATTCAGTCTCCATTTTTTCTCCCACCCACCCAATTGCTGTTGTGTTCTTAAAAGTTGGTGGCTTGTGAGTTGCCCACCTCTACTATAAATTTGATATTGGACACTCCTCCCAGTCCCATCACTTCAGCTCATTCTATTGTGTACAGTGAGATCATTTGGGAAGGCCCACCCCCTTAGTTTCTTAAACTTGAATTATCTTCTCTTTCATCCCATTCTACTTAACTAAAAAACCTTATTCAGCTACTTTTACTATTTTTGTGTCTATTCCTACTTTTTTAATTTATCTTGCTTTTACTGCTTGTTCTTAAAGTGTTAAATTGCATTTATTCTGCTGCATTTATTACTGCTTGTCAGTAGCCTGATTAAATTGTAATTATTACTCTAAGTGTTTTAGTTTTGGTTAAAGGACTTGGGATTCTGGTCAGTTGTTTTACATTAAGAAGGTTTGTGGTCTGCACTCTTGTGAGAGGAAAGGGTAGCCTCTGTCTTTCTAAGCTGAGAAGTGCAAGGTGACAACCTATTGTGCCTTCTTTTCTGTGTCTTTGTTCTGGTTTAAGCATTTGGGTTCCAAACCAGTTATTTTACATTAGGAAGATTTGTGGTCTAGACTGTTGTGGCAGGAGAGTATAGCCTACACCCTTCTAAGCTGGGAATTATGGTTGAAGGTTCATTGTGTCTGTTACTCTGAAAGTGTCATAGTTCTGGTTTAAGAACTTGGGCTCCAAACCAGTTATTTTACATTGAGACGGTTGTGGTTTGGACTCTTTTGGCAGGAGAGTGTGGCCTACACCCTTCTATGCTGGGAATTGCTGGTGAAGGCTTATTGTGCCTGTTATTCTAAGTGCCTTTATTCTGGTGTAAGCATTTGGGTTCCAAACCAGTTACTTTACATCAGGAGGATTTGTGGTCTAAACTCTTGTGGCAAGACAGGATAGCCTACACCCTTCTGGCTGGAAACTGCTGGTTGAAGGCCTATTGTGTCTTTTTCTCTGAAGTGTTTTAGCTCTGACTTAAGCACTTGTGCACCAAAACCAGTTGCTTCAAATTAGGAGGGTTTGTGGTCTAGACTCTTGTGGTGGGAGAGTGTGGCCTACATCTTTTTATGCTGGGAATTGCTGGTGAATTGCTGCATTATTTAAACTGCTTTCTGCTGTTGTGACTGTGATTTTATGCACTTTGAATTTCTAGTACTTCTGCATTCTATAGCATAGGTTAGATTCAGCCTCGCTGAATCTGGACTGTTTGGTATCACTTGAACAATAAAAACAGCTCTTCACTGAGATACTAAAATATCTGCAGCATCTGTTGCATCCAACTAACTATAAGTACCGGTTTTTGCTCTAATATTGCACTTTTAATTTGTATTTGCATTCCATATTTTTTGTCACATTTTACTGTACACTGTACTAATTCAGCTGCAGCACTGCCCAGTTCCATGTTTGCTATTTCTGGGTCTGTTTTGAAACTTCTGAGCATCAACTTCAAGCCACCTTGGTTGGTGAAGGCCCTTCTGCACAATTGTGTTAGGAGAGTGTTGTCTGAGTCCCATCTAATCGAGGTTGATTGGAGTAGAGCTCAGAGAGAGCATTCTTGTTGGCTAGCTTGAGCTAAAAATTGTATTTTTCTTGTTTTATTTAAGCCCCATGTTTGCACTTGTTTACATGTAACACTCCATCATGTACTGCCATGTAGTGGTGGTTACCATTGGTGGTTATAGATGTAAACGTTTTGTTTGTTGAATTTTTCCATAGCACTTTTCTTGCAGCCCTGCTCTACTGTTAGGTGGAACACTAAGCCTAGCCTCAGGGGTACCAACACACCTCTCACCCACTAGCCACCCCTAAGTGTGATCTCTTTTCCTGAGCATATAAATTTACCTATCACTATAGATGGACAATTTCCCACAGTTTATCCAGCCAGCCTGGTCGACATGGGCATCCTGAGGCAGTATAACAACTTCCTCATGTTCACCGACAACCCTTTACTCCTAGTCCACACAAACACAATGTGTGAGAGATGCAACTATATTAAGAACCTTGAATCTATACTTTCTGACACACCAGTCAGTACATATGGCAATGAGTGGGTTGCCAGCATGCACATCTCACCTTCTACTCCACACAAACACACATCACAAATACCTACATATGCAGATGTCCTCACCATTAACATACCTAAACACCTGAGACCTACCAAACACAAGCACAAGCAAGGTACATATAATACTTCCTCTGCAGAACTCATTACACATAATAGCACATTCACCAGTATCTCACTGGTCAAACCTTTAAGGCAAAACACAAAATCAAACATATTAGTCACAGGTGATTCCATTGTGAGACACACTGATGTCCCTCTCACCGGGATGGATAAGGAAAAGGTCATGGTCAGCTGTCTGTCAGGTGCCAGGATATGCCATATCACACATGCATTCAAATCTCTCAACAACAGGTACTGTTGTGACTCCATCATAATCCATGTTGGTGTGAACAATTTGAGGCATACCTCTCTGGATTATACGAAGAGAGACATGACTGAGCTCTAGGACTATGTGTCTCAGGCAGGTATGTCCCTAGCCTTAAGCAGCATTTTGCCTTCTCCTAAGATGATGCCTCAATACAAACAAAAATGATTGGCTTCAATAGTTGGCTTAACTTCTGGTGGCATTCTAAGGGGGATCATCATTCCTACGGGGATCATCTGAAATCATTGTCACTTTATTCTTTTTCATACAGACTAATCAGGAGTGGTCTCTGCCTTGTATACAAGGCAATCTCTGACCTTGCTTTATTGAAAATGCTGCATATTCTTAAGTCAAATGGTACACTGGTTACTTGCTCTAAAGACCTTAACCTGGTATGTGACATTAACAAAATCTGCTGAAGGAACAGATTTGTCTCCCAGAGGTTACCACACCTTTGGAACAGACTCTCACTTCATGTCAAACAGAGTACCTCTTTTGCTGTCTTCAAACACAATCTGGACAGTTGGATGGGTGACCAAAAATTCACCCTGAGTGTTCCACCTGTGTCTCTTGGACAGTGGGAATAGGTGCTGATCGTGGAAATAAGGGTAAGAACTTGACTAGGCTTGTAAGGGCCCTAGGGCCATTAGCCTAGTAACTTTCTATGATCCTATGAACCTATGATAGTACTGGCCCAGGGTGCTGGTTGAACCAGCTATGCTTCTTCCTTCTACCTATATAGTTAGTTGTTGGAGTAAAATGTCATATGTTTTTATCTTTTTAGTTTTTCAGGACAAGTAAGCCTCCTCTTTTTGTTTGCACTAGAAAGTGCTAAAGTTGTCTACAATCTGACTACTGACTTCCCTCAAAGCAGCTAGCCATTTTACAGTCATAGTGTAGATGTGGGAGGGAGCCAGAGCTTTTTGAAGACTGACCAGTTGTATCCTGGGCATGATACAACCAAAACAGCCAAAGGCTACTGCATCAGTGAGGAATTCAAACATCTACTGTTATGGTAACTGTATTTTCTGCTAAGGTAATTGCCCATCCCAAGATGCAAGCAGCAGTCATTATAGGTGGGCTCTAGCATTCTGCAGACCGGGTGATGACTGTTTGTGATCTGTTCTTAGCCAGATGAAAACATTATGTGATCTTCACAAGTTTGTTTTCTTATTCACAGATATTTAAAATAGAGAAAATGTCTCACTCTTTGTTTACTTTTAGCAGGGGTAGAAGATCTGGATGCATATGTGGGAGTACTTCTCCCCAGGGATACATTGTGCTGAATTATATCTCCAGTGTATTATGAAAAAGTATTAGAAGTCAGAGCTAAAGGCAGCTTGGAATTGCAATGCATGAGAATCTACATATCAATAATTCATTGCACCTGCTGAATGCATTCTGTCTGTCTTGCTCCTTCCATTACCCTGGCACTTGGTCTTTTGAAAGGCTATACTGAGTGGATATAACAATTTGTTAATGAGTTCCCCATAGCCGGCCTTAGGCATAGGCCAACTAGGTGGCCGCCTAGGGCGCCAGTATAGTAGGGGCACTTTTCCAGCATTTATTTGGTGTAGGTAGACTAGGATGAGGGCACCGGGTGGTGATGTGGGGGATGCCATGGAACCCTTTTGCCTAGGGCACCAGTTGACCTAAGGCCGCTCCTGGAGTTCCCTTTAGGTGCTTGAGAATTAGTTACTAATTTTTTTAATTTAGTTGAACATACAGAGCTGTAGATAGTTCAGTGGTTATCCCTGCAAAGCCAAAAAAGCACAACCTTTCAGCAAACCAAGCACTTAAGTGCAAGCTGTTAAGGGGTGCATTCAGCAATATAGAAACGGTGTCAGTCAGTCTATTTAACCAATATATTCAATTATTCAAGCAGCTGCAATAGTTTACTGTGAGATCACAGTGGGGGTATTCACAGACAAGTATGTTCACAGTGCATTCTTGCCAGACCTGGATCATGGTCACATGGGGTCCTAGACAGGGTAATGGATCCCCCCACCTGCAGCCATTCCAGGGTCCCATTACTTGGCTATTTCTCCCCATTTACCATAAACACTGTTCAAACCTGTTAGTGGGCATACTATATTTTCTTTACTTATACAATGATTACAGATATTTGGATTTAATTTAAAACTTTTATTTCAGATTTTATAGCACAAACACTGATAGACATTTGCTGAACAAAACAGTATTGTCTCACAGTGAAAACAGGCTTAACATTAACAGTAAAATTCTCTGCTCTTAAAATTCACATTCATTGAAATGGCATTGAAATCCACATTCAAAGAAAATGCATCTGGCTAGTGGTGGATTAAGTTTACCTATGGGCTGTTTTCAAACCATACGTCTCTTGCACACATTTTTAGGAGCATGCATACATGCATGTGTTATTTGATTCACTGTCCTGATTGTATTAAATTATATTCATTGTATAATACAACACCATTTGTTAGGTGTATTTTAAATTTGTAGTTTTGAACATATTTCTAGTAAGCAATGAAACAAAATGTATGAACCAATAATGATAAAACTGCTCATTTCAGAACATTTCAACCATAAAAGGCCACTCAAACATTTGTCATACAATCCACCAATATCAGTCAATAGATAAAATCTCTGCAGAAGTAAAAGTCATCTGAATAATTCCACATTAAAGAGATGTGTAACTAATGAAGAGGTTGCTACTAGCAAACAATTTTATATTTCAGTACTTAATCTAATCTAAAATTCAGT
>NC_056743.1:1128201147-1128316322 GCF_019279795.1 Protopterus annectens
ATAGCCTTTCTTCAATCAAATAATCATCTAAATAAAAATCAATTCTTTTATGACATATATTGACTTCATTAATTGATGAATGTTGGTAAGTATTGATGTCATTTAGAATTTCAAATATCTTTTGTGAATATTCGAGAGAATTATACAGTACCATTCCCCCTCCCTTATCGGGTCTCATGACTCTAATAGTCTCATCAGTTCTGATTTTTATCAAAATTTCATTTTCCCTTTTGCTTAAATTATTATGTGAGAAGCCATTTTTTTCATTACATTTTAACTTATAGATTTCTTCCTCAATTGCTTTTTCGAAGATGTTTATAGTGGGATCTGTTGGTGGAATAAAAGTACTTTTATTTTTTAACTCTGGATTTTTACGTCCTATTCTAGGTAAATTTTGACCATCATACATATAAGCTAAATTTAATTTCCTTGTATACATTTTTAACTCTACAATTGTATCTATGTAATCAAATGGTTTGTTAGGGACAAATTTTAACCCCTTCATACATAAACTGAAATGTTCTTTTTGTATTTCCATTCCTGTGAAGTTATAAATGTGATACCCACCCGTGGTGTACACTATCCCATCTTGTGTTATTACATCTACCATTCCTTGTTCTCTTGTCTGTAATCTTTCCACCCTGTGTTCCATCTGCCCCTGTTGTCCCTTAGGCCCACATCCCAGTCTTGTCGGTACTGAAAATGGTGATTTTTGTTACTCTCAACATAATTATTGTTAGGATATTCAGAGTTTTTTCTTCTGTTTTCAGTATTTCTTCTATACTCTTTACGCTCATGGTGTTTGTTAAACCATACTTTATTTGTTTTTTTATCATTATTATCATTTTTTAAAATGTATGCCTTATTACTTTTATAATCTTCCAGATCTCGCTTGAGTTTATTACATTTTGTCTGAAATATCTTGTCACATTTTGTCTGAAATATCTTGTCACATTCTGTCAAACCTATTTTAAGTAAAAGGGCTTTAATTGGAAAATAAATTCAAATGTTTTTAATAATATTGTATAATATTTATAAATTCACTAGAATGCATGTACTTTATTACTAGTATGCATACATTTTTTAAGAATACATTTACAAACGTTGTTTTTAACACTGGTCAGAAACTTACTTAATATTAATGAATTTTTAGTATAATTAATGGTGATGTCATAATTGTTTGATATAAAAGGAAGTGTTTGGGAATGCTGATTGATTCTGATGAAATCCCTATGTGAGGGAAGAAAGCGCTCAATCCTGCTGTTCGTTTTATTATTTTAACGTTTTAGAGTGGTAAAATAAAATAAGAAATTCAAGAGATTTCCGTCTCAGCAGTGACTACTTTTTTGACTACTTGAAGTAGCTTTGAGTAATAGTTGCTGTGCATTTGTGTCTAGTGCAGTTTGTTTTGAAGATTATTTTGATTGGTGACAGATCTACTAAAAATGCTTTCTTCTCCAGACAGAGGCTGGTGATGCTTTTATGGTCTTGACTTTGTCAGCTAAAGGGTAGATTTCCTAGTTGTTTATCACTTAACTGAGTTTGTTTTTTTAAAAAAAACTCACATTTGGACCATTTGTGTCCACTTATCTAGGATTTGTAACACTTTAACAAATTCCGCAAGAATTCGTGTTCATTTTTTTCTAATGACTAACAAATTGTCCAGACAGACTACTGCTATGACTTGGATTTTCCATTATTCCATGAAAGATGGAAAGAGTCAAAATGACCATGAATGGCAGTCTGTCTGTTTTACATAAGCCTCTATGTATATTAATAGTCACATACTTCTTGTATTGGTATGGTACATTAAATCACCACTGAGAACTAAGCCAGACAGGTGAAGAATGTATTTGTTTTATTTTATTTATTTAACATTTGTTAACCTGGTAGGTGAATTGATCTATGGACTCTTTCCAGACATGTCCCAAGCCATTTTGCAAAGCTAGTATGTATGCTACAACATACAGTCATTAGATCTTTATGTATTTGTTGACATTAAGTAACATACTAACAATTATTTGACATGTGGTAGTGAATTACATATAATTATAGGAAAATGCATTAATGTTTTACATAAATGAATAGCCAAGGTTAAAATGATTCCATACAATTTTTTAATTTCTACTGTTATTGAAACAGTCTTTGCTAATAAGATGGATATCTAACAAAATCCTTTAATGTGCTGGTTTAACTTTGCATTTATTTTGATTTACCATTCTCTTTATTTATACAGTATTAATACTTGTGTTCATAAGCATGCTCTGTGTTTCAGTGTGAGCCCACAGATATTGTCCCCCTAATAAGAATAATATTTGATTGATTGTATCACTCAGTTCTCTTTCTAGTTATTATTCAGAGTTGTAACTGGCTCATCTAGTGTCCAGGGCTGGTCTCTGAGCTGATGACCTAGCTTCCTATCTCTTCATTTGAAGAGAAAACAATGAATAAAGAAATAAATATGTAAACTGAAAAAAAAGGTCCACTTCAGTCTGGGAGTCCAAACCAGATCCCTGCACCTCTTCTCTACCCCCTCATTTCTTCATTGGTAGAGAAAAAAAGAAAATGTGCTTCCTTAGTCTGGCATTCCAAACCAGATCCTCACTCTGCCCCTTCACCTTCATCCTTTTTGTTCTTCTGTTACTATTGCTGTGATTTTCTTGATAATTACTGTTACAGTCATCATTTTCTAACTTATTTGGTAATAACTTCACTGGTTGTATGTTTTGCTTCTCTGTGTTACTTTCAATGTGATTGCCATGTAGCTGGATAGTGGTTGAAAGGGTCCTGTATCAGCCCATCAATCCAGTCAAAAAAAATAATTAAGTAAATAAATAACCACATTATGCATGGGACTGCATTCCTTCCTCTTCCTAATATAAACACCAATGAAGACACCAAACCTATAACTTTCTTTGTTTGAAGCCATTTTTGTCTGGAAAGCTCAATTGACTGGGCTTTAATGAACTTGCTAGTGACCAATCAAAAAACTTCTTGATTCAGCACTAGCAGCAAATGCATCTTTCTGAGGCAACAAATATGTTTCTTACCTGTTGCATTTACTCTGAGTTTACAGTCTCAACTCAAAGGTATAGAACTGGTCATTTTTAGGACAGAATTTACAGGGACAGCCCATTGGCTGTGGTTTCCTGCATAATTATGTTACTCTTCTCTGACTTCTCAGGCTCTTTTTCATACCAAATGACAATAGATAGTGTGACATCAGGATAATACCACACTGGATTGCCAACAATAATGTGATGTCCCTTACTATCCTGGGTCAGTGACTAAGGAGCTTCAGTCCTCACTACTGACTCCAAAAGGAGACCAAGATTTAAACAGGAGCAATATTTCACAGTTTTCCCCTAAGAGCACAACAGGAACATGCTATATAACTTGGGAATGGACTGTTTACTTTTCTCCACCCCTAAGGTAACTCCTTATTACACATTTCAGAGCAATGTGTCTAAGACTCTGATACACTCTCACTTAAATAAATTAAATCATACACATCCAGAAACTTCTGAGAAAGCCTCACACAGATTTCCAACTGTGCCCATTCCCCAAAATAATACAGTAACATGCTGCCACCAATCAGAGAACCTTCATGCCTTTTTAAAGGGTTGTCCAACTATAAAAATATGTATCAAAATAAATGATAGCAAATGACCTAAATCAGCCAGCCTTTCAGAGTGGCCTGAGAAGTTATCAAAGCAGGTATAGGCACTTTCAAATCACTAAAGAAAACACTGATTGACCAGCCACAATGTAAGTTAATAAAATATTTAATACTGAGCAAAATTATTAAAAATATAAAACAGTAATTTCCACTAAAGAAGTGAAAATCAACCACCAGGAAAATGAAATCAATACTGAAGGATAGAAATCCAATATTTAGAAAAAAAACACTAACTGATTAGTTATAATTTTTTCTATCTGACTAAAGAACACTGTCCTGATCTAAACTAAATTATTACAGCAGAGCAAGGGCAGGCTTACAGTTCTCTGTGAGTCCTTTTGGGTATCCACTGCATAGTATAACTGTAACGGGTAACTATAACTGGCAGCTAACAGACAATTGACTTCAACTGTCTTCAGCATGCCCTTTTATAGACTAGCTTAACTGTCACAACTGTTCCAGTTCTAATTTTCATTTCATATTTTGAAAATCAATCAATAGCTGTTTACTAAAGTTCCTTCCTGTCTTTCAGCCACTGACAATAACACATAGCAACTGTCAACTTTCTGATGACATCATCTGCAGATCAGCTGATTCTGAAAAAGTCTGCATTTAGAATGTTTTTCACAAATATGCACAGTTAGAAATGTAAAGGAACACTGTTCAAGTCTTTAAAACATTCTGCACAGATTATAAATCAACATGTAAAACTTATTTACAAGGTCATAGCTAGCCATGCTGGCATATAATACACAGGTTCATCTGAATTTATGTACAAAACTGCAGCCAAACATGCTAGCGCTGATAACCATGCCTAATTTCTTCACAGATGGCTTTTAGAAAATTTTGGTGGAATTGCAGGGTATTATTTAATTTATTTATTTAATGCATTTAATTTTGTTTTTGATGGTAGAACAATGATCATATCTGATCATATGTACACTTATTCTGGGTTACTTGCATAGTAATAAAAGTAAATTAAAATTAAATGTACAACTAAATTATATAATACAGTGATGTTGCATGATATAGATGTAAAACAATATGTACACATATTTATAAGATGGTTTTAAAAAATATGATCAGGATTATACAATGCATAATGCACATTTTTTGTTTATTCTTTGTGGGCCAGGTTAGTCCCACTAGGCTAATGACCTTTAAAGGGAAGATCCAAGGTGGTATCTATACTACTAAGAAAAATGTCATCAGGGCATTAGGGAAATTCCCCTATGCTTGGTAGTAGGGGGAAGCATTTGTGTGCAACACAACAGACTTCCAGTTCCTGTTCCAGGCAGGGAGGTGGCCTGAAGAAACAGGGAGAAAACATGGCTGATTCAGCTTGTGCTGAAACTGGAATGAAAGATGCTGAAAATGTAATCAAAATGGTAGAATTGCAACCATGATTTTTTTCTAATGATGGTGCAGAAAAACAGTGACATTGGAGAAAAAGAAGATTGTGAAGGAAAAGGAGATTGTAGCTAAAAAGAGATGGAGAATTGTGAAGGAAAAGGAGATTGCAGCTAAAAAAGAGATGGATTCAGAGGAAAACATTCAGAGGAGATTGTTTGAAGGAGAGACAGTTACCTCTGAAGAATGCATAATGCCAGCCCTCTAATCGGGGGGGTGGTGCAGGATGATTATTTGGAAGAAGTGGTAAACCAAAGTGAGCCAGAAAGTGGGGCAGCAATTTCATGGAGTGATATCATGGAAAATATAGAAGAAGAAAAAGAAAAAGAAGAGGCTGTGCCAGAAAAAGGTCCAGAGACAAAAACTTATACACAAACTGTTGGAGAAGAAACAAAGAAGATAGAAGAAATAAAAGAAAAAAAGAAGTATACAGTATGTGTGAGCAGTAAAGAAGAAGAAAGTTAGGACGGCTATGAGGTTTTGGACTCTGTCATAGCACCTCTGGGTGTCAAAGCAAAAGAGGTAAGAAAATTTATTTGAATTAATAAAGAGACTTTTTGTGACTTGATATTTGAGACTGGGTAGGCCATGGAAATTTTTTGGGGTGCATATGAACAAAAGAAAAATATTTATCCATGGTCAGAATAAAAAGAATAATGATCCAGTTCAGAACTGAATTTGAAACAAAAGGATTGAAAGAACATTTGTTAATTATATGTAAAGAAGTAGTGGACACTACAAAAATATGTGATGAAAGAGGACTATGGACTAGGGAATTGAAAATGGAGTAATACTAAAAATGGCAAATGATAATGTTATGTATGTACCTAATATTAATGTTCGTGGTAATAGGGGTTTTGTGAATTACAGGTGTCAACCAAAGGCTTGTTATTTTTGTGGAAAAAAATGACCATTTAATCAATGAATGTGATAAAAAAGATATCATTAATGTGGTAAAATAGGGCATAATGCAAAAATGTTATTTAAAGTGCAAAAAATGTGGCAATACTGGTTGTTCATGGCTAGAATGTGAAATGAATGAGCAAGAAAATAAAAATGAAATTTTACAGAAGAAAGAGAAGAATATGTTATACAGGAAAATGTACAAAAAGATGTGACTGATAAAGAGGTTATACATGAAGTTAAAGAAAGTAATAAGGAAAAAGAAACAGAGGAGACAAGTGAGGAAGAAGCTGACTGGCAAACAGTAATAAATAAAAAAAATGATAGGGAAAAGAGTTAAAGAAAGGAAAAGAAAACCTAAAATATAATGCTTAGAGAATATAAGAAAGGAAAGGGATAAACATTTTATTATATTAACTGTTCTTAAAAATCTGAAAATAGCTTTAAATGTAAACAGTCTGAAAAATCTTAAGAGAAGAATAGGTATATTACAATGGTGTGCTGCAGTAGATGCACATGTTATTGTTTTAGAAGATATATTATTAACAGAGGAAGAAAGAACACAGACTGAAAAACTTTGGAATGGTGTGGTAGTTTGGAACTTGGAGAAAAAAACTTGCTTGGACATATGTATATTATGTCAAGAAAGCATTAAAATATTAGATGTAACCATAGTGGAACTAGGACAAATTATGTAATAGACGTGAGATGGAAAAATATGTATATAGAATTATTGCTTTATATGCACAAGTAACAAAAAAGAGAGAGAAATGATGTTTAAAAATATTCCTGAATATGTTTGTGTAAATATGAACATTATAGTGGTGGGTGATTTTAATTGCAATTTAAGAAAAAGCAAGAGCAATTGTAAAATTAAAATGGTTAAAGAAATTATGAGAAGTGGAATGTTAAGTGTATGGGAGAATAACCACTGGACCTACAAAAGGAATGCAATTAGAACAGAAATGTATTATTTTTTAATATCTGATAGTTTAAAAAATTAAAAAAGGAGTCAAGTATGCTGGATTTTTAGGTCATGTGGCCATATGGATTAACATACAGGAAAATGAAGAATATATAAGAATAGGAAAAGGATTAAAGAGAATTAATGAAAATGAATTAGATTTAGACGAGAAAAATGAACTTATGGAATTATGGGAAAATCATATAAATATTAGAGATTTTTATGAGAATTGGAATATTTGGTGGCTTAATTTTAAAGAGAAATATAAAAAAGTGTTTTTATAATGTTTAATGAAGAAAAGAAGAAAAGAAAAAGAGATATATAAGATACTAAGTCAAGAAACGTTCAGAGACATAGAGAAGAAAAATTATTTTTATGAAAAATCCTGTGGCGTTTACTCAGCACGCTGAAACACCTATAGGCGTTTCAGCGTGCTGAGTAAACGCCACAGGATTTTTCAATTTAGTATTTACGCTTATGTGTTTCAATTTTTATGAAAAAGAAAGAGAAATACATAAAATTAATTGAATTAAAATTAACAACTTGTTATATAAACAAAAATATTGATTACAAGGAAAGAAAGATGAGGTAGCACCATATCTGAGTAAAATAATAAGATAAGGAAAAATAATAAGAGAATTAAAAAATAAGGAAGGTAAGCAAATAAGACAGCAGGAAGGAATATATAATATAATTAAAGAATATGTATTGGAATTATTTGCTAAAGGGGAGAAAACAGAACAAATTTATAAAGGTGAAAAATTAAATAACAAATATAATGAGTATTTAGAACAAAAATAACTATAAAAGTATTGAATGAAATTCTAAAATCTATTGAAATGAATTCTGCAACAGGAGTGAACAGTATGGATGTATAAAGAAATGAAGGTGTGGCAAAAATATTTTTTATAGAAGTTATGAATGAATGGTTAGAAACTGGAATTAAAGAGAAAGAGATATGCACAGGAGTTATACAATTTATATTTGAAAAAGGAAATAGAGGAGATAAAAAAAATTGGAAACCTATAACTGAATAATATGGATTTTAAACTTTTTATGGGAATAATAACAAATAGGTTACAAAAATGGATAAAATATATGACCAAAATATATTTGGAAGAAAAGGAAAAGGAAGTCAGGAGTTATTATGGATAATAATAGAAATAATTGATGATATCATAAATAAAAATGTAGAAGTGAAGGTTATGATAAGGGATATAAGTAAAGCCTATGATAATATTCAATATAAATCATTATGGGGAATTTTACAGGCATATAATGTAAACAAAAATATTACAAGTAATAAAATCTGTTTATGAAAGGAACAATGTGAAACTAAATGTAAATGGCTGGATTGGGGAAGAAATAAAAATAGAATGTGGAATAAAGCAGGGCTGCCAGCTAGTTGGGTAATTTTCTCATTAGTTATGAATGTAATAGTGAAGGAAATTAATAAAATGTCAAGTAGCTATCTATACAGAATGATGAAGAAGTACAATTGCCAATAATGTATAATTATGCAGATAATATTGTATTGTTAAAAATAATGTATGGATGGAAGAAGTAACTAAAAATTAAATATACATAAAAAATTGCTTTAAGTGTAAATAAAGAGAAAAGTAAAGGATTCAGTTTTGAAGGTATGATAGGAGGTACTGAATTCAATGAAAAATATAAAAATATATATTAGGAATAATATTTGTAAGGAATGAATACGACAACAACAATGGGATAACCTACTGGAAAGCAATAGAAAGCCTTAAACTGATACAAGCCTTCTAGCTTAAAAGAGAGTCTTTGGAGTGATTAAGTATCAGTTTTCTGTATTTTCTTGCTGTACTTAACTGTTTTCCACCTAAACACTGATTTTCCAGTGTTTATTGTGATTTAAAAACTTGTTTTTTTCACATATTGTACTTATTTGACTGCCTGCACTTTTAAAAAGTCGTTTTTTTGTTTAAATAATTTGTTTAACTGTTGTAGGCTACACGTTAAAGTGCAATAGTCTTTTCTGATCTCTTGTAGTCGTTTAAAGTTGTTTTAAGTGCACTTTTTGTTTTTGCCTTATCTTTTCATCTTTTCAAAAAAAAACAAAAAAAAAAAAACAAAAAACATTCATTGTTTCCCACCCTTCTAAGCTAGTATAGTCCAGTTTTCAGTATAGTGCTGAATTCAGGGCTGTGTTACAAGTTTCTAAGTTGCCCATACCTTACATGGATAGAGGGAAGTTTCTCTGTTCACCGGTGAGAGAGGGGAACTTTGAGCAGCCATCTGTCCCTGGAGGAGTGGTTCCAGCCCAGAAGTTAGTAGTTTAAAAACCGCGTTTGCACGGTTTTGCATGCCAGGCAGCACCGGTTAGTTACAGTTAAATTATTCCCAGCTCCACTAAGTCTCCTCTTCAGTTTTTCCCTTGAAACTAGTCTAACTCTCAAACTAAGCACTCAAAAAGCATCCTACAGTCCAGCACTTGCTGAGACCTAATAGCAAGCACTAATATACCCTGACACTTGATTGCCCAGCAGGGCAAGGCTTTTTATCCACCCCTCACCAACCAAGCGACCAAGCAGCTCACCCTACTATTCAGGCATGACCAAAGGGCAACTTCAGGTGTACTCTCCAGTTCAGCTGGTGAACCTGGGTATCCTGAGGCAATGCTACAACTGCCTCATGTACACAGCAACCCTCTCCTCCTACCACAAAACACTAACATATGCAAGAGATGCAATTATACAGCCAAACTGGAGGCTAAGGTCTCTCCACCCAAGACTGGGACAGACAGTCATGAGGAGAAGTTAAACACTTGCACCACACCTCCAGCCTCACATAGACATACTAAACCAGCACTGGCAAAAAATACACATAAATACACTAAATCATACTCTGAAGCTCTAAATAAAAACCTGCAAAAGCATCAGAGAGCTCCAAAGCAGACACCCAAAAAAACCTGTGCCTCCTGTCACAAACCAGACAACACATAAAACACAAAATCAATGTGCCACGCAATCACAGCCCTTAAGGGGCTAGTAACAGGTGACTCTATAGTTAGGCACACTGACGTCCCACTCACTAGGCTGAACAAGGAGAAGGTTACTGTTAGCCCTGTGGGGAGCCAGAATCCACCACATAACACAAGCATTCAGGTCACTCCAGAACAAGTACAAATATGACTCTGTCATTGTTCATGTTGGTGTGAATGACCTGAGACATACCCTCCCTGGACTACATGAAAAGAGACATGGAAGAGCTCTCTGATCATGTAGCCCAGGGTGGGTATGACCCTGACCCTGAGTAGCATCCTGCCCTCACCAAGAATGATACCTCGGTATAATGAAAAAATGATCAGTTTCAACAATTGGCTAAGCTTCTAGTGTCACTCAAAGGGGATCCAGTGTCTGTCAGCCTGGGATGACATGCTCGACAAGCCGAATTGCTTCACAACAGATGGCTTGCATCAGTCACCCCTAGGATTTCGAATACTGGCCAAGGCTCTTGCTGCCCCCATAGTGCCTTTTTTAGGCAAGGCTCAAAAGTCAAACCCACCTCCATAAACAGCACAAATAAAAAAATGAGAGTTATGCTACTCAACGCCAGGAGTTTAAATCTCAAAATGCATGTGCTCAAAGCACTCCTCAGCATGGAGAACATCGACATCTGTGCAGTAACTGAAACCTGGTTCAAGGCTCCAGAGAGCACTCCAGCACTACCGGGCTACAACTCATACCACACATTTTGGCCACAGAACACAGACCAAAACACAAAAGGAGGGGGTGTATCCATATTCATCAAGGATACCTACACCTCTAGGTTAGTGGCGCAGCCTGATACCTCTGAGATCATCCATATGCAACTAACATCGGGCAAATCTGCAATGCAAATTGTGGAATGCTACAGATCACCCTCCATGACCCAGGACCCCCACTCTGCCTTTCTGGAGACACTGGAAAACATGAAGGTCCTACCGAACACCCTGATATTGGGCGATTTCAATTACCCTACCATTAATTGGGAAAATTACTTGAGTACAAACTCCCAGGCTCAGTGCTTCCTGGCATTTATCAACTCAAATGCCCTGGATCAGCTGGTAAATCCCCTACCAGCGGTAAAAACATATTGGACCTGGTCAGCACCAACATGGGTGACAGGTGTTCTGCAACAGAGGCCAACCTGTCACTGGTTAGATCAGACCATAAACTAATCACTCTGGATATCCACACCCCACCACCACCCCCAACCAAGGATTCCACAGTGAAAAACTTTTCTAAAGCAAACTTCACCTTACTTAAGACAGAGGTAGTAAGTTTCACAGCCCCCACGCTAAAGGATAACGCTGCTCAAGATGCAGAATCCTTTACAAATACACTCTATGAGCACCTACAAGGATGCATGGATCATGTCATCCCTAGCAAAACCAAGACACTCCCCTAAGAGAAGGAAACCAGTCTGGTGGACCACTGCCATAAACAGGTTATACAATAAAAGGAGGAAACTAGTTCATAAAAAAAGCAAATCCCAAGAAGGTACGACATCCCTGATCAGTATCAGTAAGAAACTAAGGTCCCTCATAAAATCATCCAAGGCTAACATTTACAGAAAAATAGCCAAGGATTTGAAAGATAACCACAAAGCCTTCTTTAGCTATCTCAAGAATCTAAGCAGCAACTCACAGATATGCTCTGAGCTAGTGCAAAATAGCACAAAATATACTGAACCTACTGATATTGCCAACATCCTGGCAGATAGATTCAATGCAAACTTCACCCTCCTCTCACCTCCAAAATGGCCCACAACAATACCGGAAAAGTGTAGTGTCCCAGAAATCACAGATGCACAGGTGAAAACAGCCCTTTCAAAAGCCAAAAACACAGCATCAGTGGGGCCAGATGATGCCCCAGGATGCGTCTTGCATGAACTACAGAACGAACTAACCCCCCACCTAAACACGCTGTTCAACCTCAGCCTCTCCACAGGCTATGTGCCCATATTATGGTGCACAGCAATGGTTATTCCGCTCCACAAAGGAGGGGCCACAACTGACCCTGGTAACTATTGCCCCATAAGCCTGACTAGCCTGGTCTGCAAGGCTATGGAGCGCATCATCATGGAACTCATTAACAAAGACACTGGGAACCTCCTAACACTTGACCCGACCCAATTCGGCTTTGTTAAGGGCAGATCATGCCAACTAAACCTGGTTGACTTCTTTGAGACAGTCACCAAGGCCATAGACAAGGGAAAGGTGGTTCACACAGCCTACCTTGACCTCGCCAAGCCGTTCAACACCATTCCTCACTCAGGTATTATAGAAAATCTTATCAGCCTGAACATAAACACCTATGTCACAAGATGGGTTGCCAACTGGCTTACAGACAGAACTCATGTGGTAAGAATAACAAGCTGCAGGTCTGACTCTAAACCAGTCACAAGGGGTGTCCCACAAGGCTCGGTCCTGGGACCCCTACTGTTCGGCATATACTTCTCAGAAGTACAGGCAAACACAGGAGGACTATGGCTAACCAAGTTTGCAGATGACTGCAAACTGGGAACCATAATTGACTCTCTGGCTGACACGGACATCCTCCAAAAAGGCCTTACTGAGATGGACACCTGGTATCAAAGTCATGGCCTCAAGCAAAATGCCAAAAAATGCATAGTCATCCCATTTTGGAAAAACAAAACACCCACGAATTACCACATAGGTGGCAGCCCCCTTAATACAGAAGAGGTAATAAGAGATCTAGGGACCCAGGTAGATAGTAATCTCTCCTTTGACAATCATATTGCCAAAGTAGTTAGGAAATCCTTCTATGTGGCCCATCTAATTACTAAAGGGTTCACATCTAGAAATAAAGAGGTTATAGTGCCCCTCTACTCATCACTCATCAGACCCATCATAGAGTACAATGCCCCATTTGGGATGTACCTCACAAGACACTTCCAACAGCTGGAAAGACCACAAAAGTACCTCACCAAGAGGATTACTGGCCTCAAACATATGTCCTATACAGACCGACTAAAAAAACTCCGGCTGTACTCAGTGGCATATCTCTTAGTCAGAGGTGATCTCTGCCTGACTTACAAAGCCATGTCCAACTCAGAATTGATGGACATGCTCCACCTAAAGAAATCCAAGTCACTGCGAGCCATGCACTCTAGTGAGCTAAACTTCACCACAACAATAAATAAAACATGCTGGAGGGATAGATTCCTGTCACAAAGACTCCCCATGTTTTGTAACAAAATTCCTAACTACATTAGGCAGAGCCCCTCACTAACACTCTTCAAGAGAAACCTTGACGAGTGGATGGGTAACAGAAAATACACCCCTAGGATTACTTCACTGGCTGTGCTTGACAGAGACTCAGTTAATTAATCAATGGGGCGGCAAAAGCTGACACACTCTGGCTAGGCTTGTAGATGCCCTCAGGCAGATTCCCTAGTACCTACCTATGAACCTATGAACCTACCTATGATGTACTCAAAGAAGTAAAGGATATGACTATTTTTTGGAAATCATATAGATTTTCATGTAGAAAAAGCACACTTGTTGAAAAAATGCTTATGTTGCTAACATCTATAGGATTCCTATTACGTATGAAAAGGAACTAATGATGATTATATTTTCTCTTATATGGGGCTCCAGACGGAATTCAGTCCAGAGTGGATTCTACATATGAAAGATGAGCAGGGAGGCTAGGGTTTAATAAACCCAATAGTACATGCAGCATCTTTAATTTTATGTAAGGTATTAAAAGGAATTATGAAGGATAATAAAAACTTGATAGAAATGATACTGTAATACAAATACAAAGAATTGTGGGAAGGAATGGACGTTAAAAAAGAAGTAAAAGCATTGTGAATTAAGAAATGAAAGAGTACCAAAACAAAATTGTGTTATGGAAAATAAAAAATAATATATGTGAGAAAAATAGAAAGGAATGGTACTTAAATATTACAAAAGTATTTTATTGCATTGATACATGGAAAGACTTTGAAATAGATAAGAAAAAACCCATAATGATGAGATATAATAACTACAAAAAGATCAAAGAAATGAATATTTTTTATGGACATTGTCTATTGGAAAATTGCCAGTTAAGGCAAATATATCATACAAGAAAAAGCAAGATAGAATATATAATAAATGTGGAGAGGTTGGGACTACTGAGCATGTGTTTTTGAAATGTGAAAGAGTTAATTTGTGGAAAGAAAAATATAAATATAATAGGGTTAAAAGTTTGTTAACATTTGAGCAAATAAATATGGACATAATAGAATTTGGTTATTATGATGCATGAAAACAGGAAGAAGTGAAGAAAATGGACACAGTAATATTTATGTTTCATGGATTATATGGAATGAAAGATTAAATGAAATGAAATACAAATGAAATGAAATACAGTGGAAAATGAACTTTGACAAATATTCTGGAGAAAATAATATTTTGGTTGTGGATAAAAGAGTGGAGGATACCTAAACTGAAGTTTATAATGTATGGGAATTTCTAAATAGTTGTAAATAATGTAAATATGTGAATATGTAAAGAATATGTAATGTATGCAATGTATATATCAATTAAAAAAAAAACTACTGTTTGCAGTAGGGGAAGATCTTGGATGTTACGCATCCTGACTTCCTGTTTCCTGTCCAGGCACGAAGGCAGCCAGAAGGAACAGGGAGAAACATGCCTACTGAGAGCACAGGCAATTTGGAAGTTAAATGTGTTGAAAATGAAGAAAAAATAGACTTGCTACCAGAAATATTTTCAGGCGATGTGGGAGCAGAGAAAATGTTGTTTGCTGATGGTGAGGAGATCGGGAAGGAGATGGAGCTAAATGCACTGGTGGAGATAGATTCTAAAATTTTTTTTCCAGAGAACCTATTTGAAATGGCAGAAAAATGTGTTATTTCAACCTTACAGTCGGTAGGGTTGTGGGATGAGTATCTGGAGGAGCTAGTTAACCAGAGTGAGCCAGATAGTGGAACTGCTATATCCTGGAGTGACATTATGGAAAAAATAGAAGAGGGAGAAAAATAGAAGGAAAATGAGCCAGGGAAGGTTCCAGAAAAAAAGGCCTAGGCTCAAACTGTGGAAGAAGGAGCTAAACAAAAGACACAGATGAAGGAAGTAAAGAAAAATATGTTGTTCAGGTGAGCAGTAAAAAAGAAAAACCTGGACAGATATGATGTATGGGACAATGTTATTGTACCTCTGGGAGTAAATGCTGAAGAGGTAATAGCTTTCATTTTAATTGACAATGAAACTTTTTGTGACCTGTTTTTTGAAATTGGCCAGGTTATGGAAAACTTTTTGGGAGCCTATGAAAAAAAGAAAGCAGACTTCCCATGGTCAAAATATGTTGTGCAAGCCTTTTTCAGGCAAAAAAAAAGAATCTTGATTAAGTTTAGAACTGAAGTGGGAGCAAAAGAACTGAAAGAATATCTGTTAACAATATGTAAAGAAGTGGTTGACACTACTAAACTCTATGATGAAAGGGAATTATGGACTGGGGGTTGGAAAATGTGGAATAATTTTAAAAATGGAAAATGACCTAGCATCATTAATGTGCACAGCAATAGAGGTTTTTTGAGGTAAAGATGACAACCAAATACTTGTTATTTTTGTGGAAAAAGTGATAATTTAATTAATGAACATGACAAAATATATGTTAATCCGACAGGTTATAATGCAAAGACATGTGAAGTGAAATTTTAGAAATGTAAAACAGGACATTTATGTTTAAAATGTGAGGTAGAAATACAAGAAAATGAAAATGAAATTTTACAAGAAAAAGAGTTAGAAAGGAATGCAATACAAGAACACACAACGCAACAAGAAAAAACATAGAAATGATAATTGATTTTAAAGAGAAAGGCAAAGAAAAAGAAAGACAGGTGAAAGAAGTGAAGAAGAGTCAGAGTGGTGTATAGTAAAAGTCAAGAAAATTAAATAGAAAGAGAGTTAGGGAAAGAAAAAGATCATTTAAAAATAGAATGGTAAGACAGAATAAAAAAGGTAAGGGATAAGAAGATTATTCTAATAACTGTTCTATAAAGCTTTGAATGTTAACAGTATGAAGAATATTATGAGAAGAATTAGTATTTTACAATGGTGTGCTGCAGTAGATGCTCAAGTAGTAGTGTTAGAAGACATTAGAATGCTAACAGAAGAAAAAGGGTGCAAACAGAAAAACTTTGGAATTATATTGTTATTTTAGAATATATGAAAAGAAACATGTTCAAGTATATGTATACTATGCCAAGAAAACATAAAATATTAGATACTACAATAGAAGAACTTGGCTGAGTAACAGTAGTAGATATAAGATAGAAAAACGATGTATATAAACTAACAGCTTTTTGTGCATATGTGACAAAAAAAAGAGAAGAGAAAATAATTTCAAGAAAAAGAAAAAGAACTATATAGAAGAAATCAGGATAAGGTTAATAAATTGTTACATAAGCAAAATATTGGTTACAAGAAAAAAAGAAGTTTCACCATAGTTATATATGATAGTAAAAGAAGGAAAGCTAATGAGAATTAAAAAATAAAATTAAACAAGTTAAAAAAAACAATGAGAAATATATGAAATAATTAAAGAATATGTATTAGATACATATAGTAAAAAAAGAAGTTAACAGAACATATTTATAATGGTGAAAATTTAAATAAGGAAGATAATGAATATTTAGAGAGAAAAATAAATATAAATGAGTTGAATGAGATCTTGAAAAATATTAAGGTTGATTCAGCTACAGGTTTGGATGGAATTGAATATAGTATGTATAAAGAAATGTATGACTGGCAAAAAATGGTGTTTATAGAAGTAATGAATGAGTGGCTAGAAATAGGAATTAAGCATTAAGAAATTTGTACAGGTGTGATAAAATTTATATTAAAGAAAGGAGATAATGATGAAATAAAAAACATGGAGACCAATTACACTGCATAGCACAGATTATAAAATTTTCATGAGACTAGTAACTAAAATACTACAATGTAAAATACAAAGATTATATGATCAGAATTTGTTTGGGAGAAAAGGAAAGTGGAGTTAAGACCTATTGTGAATAAGTGATGCAACTGATGATATTAATAATAAAGTGGAAACAAAAATCGCGATAGGTGATGTCAGTATGGTATATGATAAATGAAGTATGGAACAGACAAAGTTGTCATAGGGCATCTTTAGTGGTGGGGGGAGCTGGGATTTAAGAAGATGAAGCAGGTAAGGTTAGTAGTTAAGTGAATTTGAAGGGAGTAGGCAGGAAATGGTTAAGCAAGTTGGAGGCTAAGGGAGGAAGTGAGGTAAGGTGGGGTGGGTCTTGAAGGCTTTTGAGGTGGGATTTGGTTGTTGGGAGTCACATTTGGTGTGATCTTGTTGAAGCAGGATTGCATCTCAGATGGCCTTAAGGTAGGCCTTGGGGGTTTCTAAGGACTGTGAGGTGATTACAGTTTCCTGGTTATAAGGAGCAGGCATTTGGTCAGTTTAGACTATGAATTTTCTTTCTTTCTCTCAATTGTTGGGGGAGTAGCTTGCTGATGGTTGTATGTGTTGGGAGGCTGTTCTAACGGTTATAGTGGATATTTTATAGCTAGGTAGGTTTTATAAAAAAAACAAAAAATAAATAAATAAAAGAAATGGACCACAAGGGTAGTTAGCCCAGTATAATTTATTTTAGCCAGCCAGAGCTAGTGGGGGTTGCCCTTGAGTGTGTAATGTGGTTGGCTGTTATTATTTGTGTTGGTAACTCGTTGGTGTGGCTTTGATTCTTTGATGATTTTCTGGTGGCGATACAGGCAGGGTTTGGAGTGAGGGATAGGGGTTGGATGATTGCTGGGGGGGGGTTCTTTGTAGAATTTAGTCCCTGTTAATTTCTTTTGTGCTTAGGATGTGCGTTGGTGGTTAGTGGGCTGAAGCAAGAAAGTGCGCCATATCATGGGCTTTTTCCCATCCCTTAATAGCTGACCATGCATGCACGGTAATGCCAGAATGTCTGGAAAGGAAAAAAAATAAGAAATACAAAGGTTTGGAGAGAGACACAGGGGTTGGAGGTTTGCTGGGGGGGGTATCTTTGTAGAATTTAGCCTGTATTAATTCTCTCTTAGGATGTGTGCTGATGGTTAGTGGGCTGAAGTGAGAGAGTGTGCCATTTCGCGGGCTTTCTCCTGTCCATTAATGGCTGACCATGCATGCATGGTAAAGCCAAGATGTCTGATATAAAAAAATAAATAAATAAAAATAGAAAAAAAGTAAATAAAAATAAAAGAAATAAAGGGTTTAGAGTGAGAGACAGAGGTTGGATGTCTGCTGGGGGGGGGGGGGGTTGTTGCTTTGTAGAATTTAGCCCCTGGTAATTTTCTTTGTTTTTTGTGCTCAGGATGTGCATCAGTGGTTAGTGGGTTGGAGCAAGAGAGCTCATCATTTTGTGGGCTTTTTCCTGTCTATTACCAGCTGACCCCACATGCAAAGTACCAACGGGACATCTGACAAAAAAAAAACAAAAAAAAAGGAAAGGAAATAAAAATAGAGAAGATAGGTAAGGATTGATGGTCTATGGGTCTAGAATAGGTAGGCAGAAGCAGACCCTCTCTAGTCTGTTCTGTTAGCCCTCTGTGCTTCCTACAATACAGTGAATCTCACTGATGTATGCTATTTTATCTGCCCAATAATTATTAAAAGGACAGAAATATTGTATTCTCTATTCTCAGTAAAGTACCCCCTTTAAATATGTACTGAGGGTATACAATGTTTGCCCCAAGCTCATGAGGGCTTTATGTGCGATCAGTAAAGAGAGTTGGGCACAGCTTTGGTGTGATTGCTAGTATGGTGTAGTGGTACATCGCTTTGTCTGTAGTGTGCAGGGCCCTGGGTTTGAGACTTGGCAGTGAGGATTTTTTTTTCTCATATGTACTTACAGTGTGTTTTTTCAATTTCAGGTATCAAGCTGAATTGTCATGGCGGAGGTACAGGTATTGAGGCAGAGATGGACGAGCATCGTGGCCCAAGCAGAGGACTTTCTTCAGGAAATGCCGAATGAGGATGCAGCCACCAGTGTGCAGGGTCCTAAGACTTGGAAGCGAAGGCAGATGGGGAACAGTACCTGAGCAACCAGAGCCAAGTGAGCAGGTCAGACGCTGTCTGTGTGAGAGAGGACAATGGAGGTTGCAACAAAGGTGGCATCACCTTCAGCCTCATCAGGTAATGGTTTATTAGTCTCAGCAGGGTGGAGAGCTGAAGGACAGGTAGCAAGGAGTGAGTGCCAGGGGTTGAGAGGGGGTCTGCAAAATAGGGTTCATGGATGACCCAGGGTTTTGCAGGATGTTAGTGTGTGTGGGGCTGGTGTTGTAGGGTTGCCAACATTGGGGGGTCATGATTTGGATTTTGATAGTACTCTTTCATTGTTAGGGGAAGATATGGACCCTTGCTTAGATGAGGTAGGGTCAAACTTTGGTACACATCCGAGGGATTGGTTGGAGACGCAGGCTTTAGGGCAAGAGGATGCAGCAATCCTTTTGACTCCTCACATTTCACTTGCAGTGAAGGAGAGGATTTGGAAGGGATGATTTCAAGTTAATTGATGTGGATGGGGGTGCACCACCTGATGGAAGCTGAGATGGCAAATGGAAAAGACCTTTTGGCAGCCTTGGCAGCATCAGGTCTCAGGCGTGTGGGTAAGCTTCGACAGAGGACATTGGAAAATAGTTTTGAGTTTTATTTATTACATGGTGGTGTGGTTGGAAAGGGATAATACTTTGGCCCTTCCATTCCTGGCCTATTTTCTGACTATACAAGAGGCAAAGAGGATACGGTCAGATAATGCATGGCTATGGTATGATCAGAATTTCTGCAAAAGGAAGGCTGTTGACAAATCCATGCGTTGGGAAGTTAGGCACCCTGATATCTGGTTGTCCACCATGATGGACAGCTTTGGGTTGAGAAATAGAGTGGGTAAGCCAGCAGAAGGGGGCATCTGAGTATGTTGGGCTTTTAATGCAGGGAGATTTTTTTGGACAAGTTGCAGATTCTCCCATGCTTGTCAGTGATGCAATGCAGTAGGGGTGAGAGTCAGTTTGGGGGACATGCGTTCTACTTTCCAGGTTGGAGAGGATGGAATGAGCCTCCCATGGGACTACAAGGGGTGCAGGGCAGGGCCAATTTTCATGGCCGAAGGGAGGAGTCATTTTGGGGAAATAAAAGACGTCTCAGGGACTCATTCACCTATTAAGGTCCAGGTCCTGCAGGAGTGGCTGGCACAATATCTGCTGCCTGCAGTGGCTGGGGAATTGGTTGAGCATTTTTCGAGGGGATTTTCGATCAAGTTTAATTTAGTGGGTGATGGTAAGATGGGAAAAAATTTGAAGTGAGTGTGAGGTAGGGAGGATGTCCTGGGAGCTTTGATTGAGAAGGAGTGCCAGGTGGGTAGGTTGCTGGGCCCTTTTGATAGTCCACCATTTACTCAATTTAAAGTGTCAGCTTTGGGTTTGGTTCTCAAGAAGAGAGTGGGTGAGTTTCACTTAATACATCATTTATCTTACCCTGAAGGCAATTCTGTTAATGATTTCATCCCTGGGGAGGAGGTTAGAGTGACATATGCATCCTTGGACGATGCGGTCCACATCATTAGAAGTTTTGAGGACCCTAGGCTGGTAAAGGTAGACAGTGAGTCAGCTTTTCATCTGTTGCCAGTTTGGATGGAGGATTGGCCATTATTGGGCATGGTAGTGGGGGATAGTTTCTATTTTGACACAGCTATGCCAATGGGATGTGCAGTGGCTTGTTCCACTTTTGAAAAGTTTAGTACGGCCTTGCATTGGATATGGCAACAGAGGGTGAAAGGGCAGAGAGCTGTACATTACCTAGATGACTTCTTGCTAGAGGGTGAGGGGAAAGAGAGGGCACAGGTGGCGATGGGTGAGTTTGTGGGGATGTGCAAGGTGTTGGGAGTGCCATTGACTAAACATAAGCTGGAGGGCCTGGCAAAGGTGCTCGATTTCCTAGGATTGAATATGGATGTGGGTCAAGGTTTATTTCGTTTGCTGGGGGAGAAGGTGGTTCAACTACAGGAAAAGATAATGTGGATGAGGTCCAAGAGGAAGGTGCAGGTGTGAGATGTCATGGAGTTGTTGGGGCTGTTGAATTTTGCTTGCAGGGCAGTGCATCCTGGACATACGTTTTGTAGGTCGGTGGCTTTTCTTTTGAAAGGAGATAAAAGTAAGCACCACAGGGAAAGGGTAGTAAGTTAGCACAGGAGAACTTAGCTTTGTGGTTACAGTTTTTACATCAGTTTAACAGGACATCTCCTGCAGTTGGAAAGGCCACAGAAGTACCTCACAAAGAGGATTACTGGCCTCTTTTGCCTCTTGTATAGTCAGAAAATAGGCCAGGAATGGACATCTGCAGCAGCTGGAAAGGCCACAGAAGTACCTCACAAAGAGGATTACTGATCTCAAACAGATGCCCTACACTGACCGTCTCAAAAAACTCCAGCTTTACTCCGTAGCATATTGCCTACTCCGAGATGATCTCTGCCTAACATATAAAGCTATGTCAAACCCAGAACTATTGGACATGCTACACCTAAAGAAATCCCAATCCCTCCGAGCTACATGCTCTAGGGACCTAAACCTTGTCACCACAATAAACAGGACATGTTGAAGGGATAGAGTCCTGTCCCAGAGACTTCCCATACTCTGGAACAAGCTACCCATCTATGTCAAGCAAAGTTCCTCATTAACACTCTTCAAGAAAAATCTTGATGAATGGATGGGAAATAGGAAACACACCCTGGGGATCACTTCTGTGGCTCTGCTAGACAGGGGCACAGGAAAATAACTTTCTTGGGTGGCTTAAGCCAGGGAACCTTGTTGGCTAGGCTTACTTAGGCCCTTGGGTCAATAGCCTAGTACCTACCTATGATCACATTTTGGCAGACAGACTGGGTAGGTCAAGGGGATTTACAGTTGTTTACAGATGCAGCTGGGGGTTTGGGTATGGGAGCATTTTTTGCAGGGCAATGGATTTCAGTGCCATGGCCTCCTCATTGGACTGAGGAATGGAAGCAGGATGTTGCCTTCCTGGAGCTTATGCCTATTTGGGCTGCATCAGTGGTGTGGCAGGATCATTTAAGGGGTATGAGGGTAGTGTTTAATTCTGACAATATTGGGATGGTGAGAGTGTTGCAGGTTAAAATGGCTAAATCTGCACTATTGTTCTTGGTTCTTCATAAGTTAGTGTTGCAGAGTTTGTTGATTCATTTTCTTTTACAGGGGTCCATGTGCCAGGGGTGAAGAATGAGATAACTGACTGCTGTCTTGTTTTCAGTTTTTCAGGTTTTGACAGGTGGCTCCGACAACAGCAAGGGACCCCATGGTGGTACCAGATGAGATTTGGCAGGTTGGGCAGCAGTGCTCAGTGGGTTGGTCCAGCAGTTGTGGCTGGTATCCACCAGGAAAGCGTACGGTAGGGCATTGTATGATTTTGATAGTTTTGTGAGGCAATTACCAGAAGAGGAATTTGTGTGGTTGGAAAGTTTATTACTGCATTATTTAGCTATGCTGAGTGTACAGCGCAAGGCAGTAAGATCAGTGAGAGTGGTTTTGGCAGCAATTGGTGTATTTGCTCGGTCAGTCAAATTAGAGGATTGGACTAAGTCCTGGCCATTTTGGCCATTTTGAAAGGTTGGGGTAGAGGGGAAGGCCCTTCTAGGGCTAATTGATGGCTGGTGACTACAGGGATTTTAAGAATGTTGTTAAAGGGTTTAACCAGAGTATGCAGAAGCTCAGAGGAATATGAGATGTGGGGTACATTGTGTATGGATGTACTGTGGAGTTTTCCGTGTGTCAGGGTTACTGGGGTCATTGGTGTGGGATGATGTGCTGATATTGCCAAGGGTGGTGCACATTAGGTTGAGGTCATCAAAAACAGATCAAGAAGGGAAAGGGACATCTATAGTTTTGGGGGAAGTTAGGTCAGAATGGATGTTTCCGGTAGTGTGGGAATGGAGACTGTGTGTGCTAGAGAGGGTAGGGCTCAGGAATTATTTTTTACATAAGTAGGTAGTAGGGCATTAACAGGGGAGTAGTTAAATTTAGTCATTAGAAGGGCTCTTTTCAGTGTGGGCTTAGAGGGGGACACATTTTCTACTCACTCTTTCAGGATAGGTAGAGCATCTGATCTAGTGAAAGGAGGCAGTTTGAAGTGATTAAGAGGGTGAGGCTGTGGTCTTCTAAGGCATTTTTGACATAAATTAAATAAGGATTGCTATATTTATTTTGTTAATTTTTTTCTATAGGGGAAAAGATTGTCATTTTTAGGCCATTCATTCTTATATTGGGCTGCAGTTAGGACCAATGGCATGAATTTGAGCTTGCAGCTTTTTGGATGGAAGGTTACCTGGCATGCTATTAGAGTGTTAATGTGGAACTGGATACTTCAGGTATTTGCGATGTTACAGAGCCAGTGGAAGTTGCCTTGAACTTTCTTGATTCACCTAGGGGGGAATGATTTGGGCTTGATACTGAAAAAGCAGCTTGTTTATCATATTTGTGAATATATTTCAGATTTAAGGAAGCTTTATCAATCAGTGTGTCTGGTTTGGTCAGAGATTATTCATAGGTTCATAGGTTCATACTAGGCTATCTGCCCGAGGGCATTTACAAGCCTAGCCCATAGTTTTGTGGCTTACGCCACCCCTTTAGTATGGAGAAACTATGCCCATTATTTTGCTGTGCCTCTGTCGAGCAGTGACACTGAGGTAACCCCTGGGGTGTATCTGCGATCTCCCATCCATTGGTCAAGATTCCTCTTGAACAAGGCCAGCAAGGTGCTCTGCCTCACATATACTGGGATTTTGTTCCACAGCATAGGGAGTCTTTGGGTGATGAATCTATCCCTCCAGCACGTCCTATTAATAACCGTGTCGAGGTTTAAGTCTCCCGCCCTTGTGGCTCTGAGGGATCTAGATTTTTTGAGATGAAGCATGTTCATCAAATCTGGGTTTGACATGGCCTTGTATGTCAGGCACAGGTCACCTCTGAGCAAGCGGTAAGCAACTGAATATAGCTGGAGTTCTTTCAGTCGGGCAGCATAAGACAGATTTTTGAGACCCTTTATCCTTTTGGTGAGGAACTTTTGTGGCCTCTCCAGCTGCTGCAAGTGTCGGGTCAGATACATTCCGAATGGGGCATTGTACTCAATCATTGGTCTGATGAGTGATGAGTATAGGGAGACTATGACCTCCCTTGATCTAGATGTGAATCCCTTCATGATAAGGTGGGCAATGTAGAAGGTCTTCCTAACTACTTTAGCAATATGAGTGTCGAATGAAAGGCTACTGTCAACCTGGGTCCCCAGGTCCCTGATACCTTCTTCTGTGATCAGTGTATTGCCACCTATATGGTAGCTAGGGGTAACCTTGTTTTTCCCGATGGGTATGACTATGCATTTTTTGGCATTTAACTTTAGGCCATGGCTCTGGCACCAGTTATCCATTTCTGTAAGACCCTTCTGAAGGATATCTGTGTTAGATGTGTTTTCGACTACGGCGCCCAATTTGCAGTCATCTGCAAACTTTGTCAGCCATAACCCTCCTGTGTTTGCTTGTACTTCAGAAAAGTAGATGCCAAACAAGAGTGGGCCCAGGACTGAGCCCTGTGGGACACCACTTGTGACAGGCTTTGAGTCTGACATGGCGCCAGCAACTCTGACCCTGTGGGTTCTGTCACTCAGCCAATTTGCAACCCATCTTGTAATGTATGGGTTTACATTTAAGTTGATGTGTTTTTCAATGATACCTGAGTGGGGTATTGTATCAAAAGCCTTCGCCAGGTCTAGGTAGGCTGTATGGACCGCCTTTCCCTCGTCAATGGCCTTGGTGACTGTTTCGAAAAAGTCAACCAAGTTTAAAAGGCATGATCTGCCTTTGACAAAGCCAAACTGGGTTGGATCCAAAGTCTGCAAATTCCCTATGTCTTTATTTATGAGATCCATTATGATCCTCTCCATGGCTTTGCAGATAAGGCTTGTCAAGCTAATGGGATGGTAATTTCCAGGGTCGGTGGAGGCACCGCCTTTGTGAAGTGGGACCACAGTCACTGTGCGCCACTCCCTGGGTACATATCCAGAGGTGAGACTAAGATTAAACAGCTGTCCTAACTGTGGGTTTAATTCCTCGTTGAGTTCGTGGAGCACACAGCCGGGGACACCATCAGGTCCCATGGATGCTGTGTTCTTTGCCTTGGAGAGAGCAGTTCTCACCTGGGTGTTAGAGATGTTTGGGGGGCTACAATCATTTGGTATAGATATCTCTCCTTTTGGGGGGGAGAAGTTTGCACTGAACCTGTCAGCCAGTATGTTGGCAATGTCTGTAGGATGAGTAATCTTCACATCATTCGGAACTAATTCTGAGAATATCTGGGAGTTTCCTCCTAGGTTTCTGACATAGCTAAAGAATGCCTTATGGTTGTCTTTAGAGTCCTTAGCTATTTTTCTCTCAAAATTAGCTTTGGATGATTTTATGAGAGCTCTTAGCTTTTTACTTATAGTGATCAGCGTTGTCTTACCTTTTAAGGATTTTGCTCTATCTTGTAGTAGCTTTCTCCTTTTGTTGTAGAGTTTGTTTATGGCTGGGGTCCACCAGACTGGATGCTTGCCTTTGGTACAAAGAGTCTTTGTTTTGCTTGGGATTGCCTGATCCATGCAGCCTTGCAGGTGCTGGTAGAAGGCATTTGTAAGTGATTCAGTGGTTTGAGTAATGTTTACCGTCAGCTCGGGGGCTTTAAAGGAGACCACACTAGTCTTTAGAAGTGTGAAGTCGGCTTTCGAGAAATTCTTTACTGTGGTCTTTTTTATTTCGGGTGGGGGTGGGATGAGGACCTCCAGTGAGATTAGTTTGCGATCTGATCTCACCAGTGAGGGGTATACTTCCGGTGTTGAACATTGTGCTCCCATGTTCGTGATGATGAGATCAAGTATGTTTTCTCCTCTTGTGGGGATGGTGACTAGTTGTTCCATGGCATTTGAGTTTATGAATTCCAGGAACTTTTGGGCTAGAGTGTTTGGGCTTCCCAGTCTATATTAGGGTAGTTGAAGTCACCTAGTATGATGGTGTTTGGAGATACATTTATCCCCTCCAGTGTTTTCAGGAAGGCCATGTGAGGTTCCTGAGTTTGCGAGGGTGGCCTGTAACATGTTACAAATTGCAGAGCAGTCTTGCCTATGGTTAATTGCACCTGGATGGTTTCCAATGCATTGTGCATTGCCACCAATCTTGAGGTGTGGGTGTCCTTGATGAATATGGATACCCCCCTCCTTTCTTGGTATTGTCTGGATTTTTGGGCCGGAACGCATGATATGAGGTAAAACCTGATAGTGCTGGGGTGCTCTCAGGAGCCTTGAACCAGGTTTCTGTCACAGCACAGACATCGATGTTCTCCATACTGAGAAGGGCCTCAAGTGCATGCATCTTGAGGTTGAGACGTCTGGCATTGAGCAGCATTACCCTTAGGTTTTTTTTCTTTGTTGTGTTCTAGGGTGGTAGGTTTAGAATTTGAGCCTTGCCTAAAAAAGGCACAATGGGGGTGGCAAGAGCCTTTGCCAACATCCGGAATCCCAGGGGTGACAGGTGCAAGCCGTCCCTTGTGAAGCAGCGTGGCTTGTCCAGCATGTCATCCCAGGCAGACAGACATTGGATCCCCTTTGAATGACACCAGAGTTTAAGCCAATTGCTAAAGCTTGTCATCTTATCTCTGTATTGTGGCATCATTCTTGGTGAAGGTAGGATACTGCTCAAGGTCAGGGTCATACCTGCTTGGGCTACATAATCAGAGAGCTCCTCTATGTCTTTTTTCATGTAGTCCAAGGAGGTATGTCTCAGGTCGTTTACACCAGCGTGGACAATGATTGAGTCGTACTTGTACCTGCTCAATCTTAGGTTAGTATCTTAGGTTAGTATTCTTAGGTTAGTTTGGAGGGATGCAAAGAATCTTTCTGCAATTGAGAGGGCTCATAGGTATGTGAATTTCACAGTGGCCAAACAGATGAAGGGGATGGGGGTGAGTACTATCTGGCACAGTGAATTTGATTATATGGATCCCATGTGGTATAGGGCAGATGGGATTCACCTTAGTGAATTTGGACTTGATTTGTTTAATTTAATATCCTTTTATCTGGTGGATCCATGGAAAGAGTTAGAGCTAGATAAGACGAAAGCAACAATGACTAGATACAGAAATTTTAAAAGAATTAAAGAATTAAAGAATACAATGATTTGTTTTTGTGGAGGTTGTCCATAGGGCAATTACCAGTGGGAGTAAATATGCCATACAAGAGAAAACATGATAGAATATATAATAAATCTAAAGAATTGGAAACTGCATAACATATTTTTTTATGTGAAAGAATTCAAAAACTGTAGAAAGAAATATGTAAACATGATTTGATTAAAAGTTATTTACATTCTGAAATGTTAAACATGGACATGATAGAGTATGGGTTTTATGGGACAAGATCCCAGAAAGAAGTTAAGAAAATGGACAAAATCATATTATATGTACATTGGACTATAGGGAATAAAAGACTTAATGAAATTAGATACAATGGAAAATGGACATTTACAAAATATTGGAAAATATGTGTTTGGTTGTATGTAAAACAGTGAGCAGAAATACCTAAAATGGAAATATCAATATAAACTGAAGAAATGTGCACAGACTGGGATAAATATGCCACTGGAAAAGCAAAATCCAAATGTAAAACAAAACGACCAATGGAATAACACACTAGCTGAACATAAAATGTTGTTTTATTACCAAACAAATAAAATAGGTAAGCGCTTTCACTTTTGCTTCATCAGACCATATACCGTATGAAATATTAAAATATGAATATATTGAATGATGTTAAAATATTATGTAAATATTGTAAATATGTAAATATGTAAAAATATGAATTATATATATATATATATATATATATATATATATATATATATATATATATATAAGACTTTTGAATGAAAGTTCAAAAGCCCGAATCTATTACCACTAAACACACTTTAAAGAAAGTGCTTTCATCGAAAAAGCACTTTTGTTAAAGTATGTTAAAAATAAATCTTCTTGAATGAAGGGGGGCAAGCCCCCCTGCACCCCCACACCCCCTACTTTAATATTCTCACTCCGAGGTCGCACTACAGTGAGGAAAAGGGAATTTTCCCTTACTGCACAGTAGTATGACTGGAACAACAAGCATACTTACGCGAAAGTGCTGCTTCAGCGAACAGCACTTTCACGCAAGTATGCTCACCAAATTGGGATTCGGTGAAATATGCAGTCGAGCATCTGTACAGATTATAGATATATATATATATATATATATATATATATATATATATATATATATATATATATATATGGGTTCACTATATAATTTTGAAATACTAAAACCACGAATTTCAGTATTTCGAAATTATAATACCGAAAACCCGGAATCCCGAAGCAGCAGAAGCGGGAAATTCAAAGTCTTGAAGTATGGAGACTTTGAATTACCGCTTCTGTTGTTTTGGAGAGTGAGTGGTGTGGTGTTTGTTTGTGTATGTGTGTGTGCTGTTTGGGATGTAAGTGTGTTAGTGTGTGTGCGAGGGAGTGTAGAATGTGTGTGTGACTTGCACTTGTGTAGCTGGTTGTGCGATCTCAGAGTTAGAATATATAAGAAGGGGGTGGTGGGGGGATCAGCACCCCACATGGGGGGGTGCAGGGGGGCTTGCCCCCCTGCATATACATAGTTTAAGTTAGTGTGTGTGGCTGTGGAGGGGATATGTGTTTGTGTAGTGTAGGTGCGTGTTTGAATTTCGCGTTTTTTTTTTATTTTCGTGATTTTGGGTTTTCGGTATTATAATTTCAAAATACTGAAATTCGTGATTTTAGTATTTCGAAATTATATAGTGAACCCATATAAATAAATATATATATATATATATATATATATATATATATATATATATATATATACAAATTTAAATAAACTACTCTTTGAAGCTGCTAGATGGCACCAGAGAACTCCTACAGCAGTGAATAAGAGGCCTAAGGGAAGCAGCAGCATAGAGGAAGAGATAAAAGCTATGAAGAATTTGGAGTTGGAAAGTGAGAATTTGGAAAAAATTATTCAATATGGAGCATCAGAATGTTAACAAAGATTCATGTGTGGTGCAATTTATAAATGAAAAGTGTTTAGCTGTCTATATGGAGAAGGGAGTGAGTGTGTTTGTTGAAGTGGTGTAAATAACAGAACGGGCATCAGACAGGTTTGCAGATGATGTTTTGTTAATATAACTGAGCAGGATGAGCTAGGTGGCAGTTCTGCTGTTTCAGAAGGTAAGATGGCATATAACATTTTTGGAAGTGCTGAGGATAGTAATGTGGAAAAGGAACCAGGTGATGTGTCATCAGAAAATGCAGTAGTTAAAACTTATGCAGCAGTGACAAAATAAAACATGAAAGCAAAAACAAACTGAGAAGATGTCTGTTTTTTGGCAGCAGGTAATGCAGTAACTAAAACATATGCAACAGTGAGAGAAGAAAAAAAAAGGAAATCAGTAACAAACTATAAGTAAAACAGTTTTTAAAAAGAAGAGCAGACCAACTGTGAGTATAAGAATAAAACAATGACACAGATATTATGCATGAGGCAATTTGGTAACTGTTCTGGGTTTTAAAGTTTAAGAAATGTGGTCTTTCATACATATTAGGACAGAGAGTTTTTGTGACCTAGTATCGGATGTTGATGCACTGATGATCACATTTCTGGAACTGTGTAACAAAAATAATTATTTTATCTGTAAAATTATTATTTGTTTTCTGGTAGCAACTTAAATGTTAAAAACATTAATTTGCAGTTTAGAACTGATGAACTGGAAGAAGAAAATGTCAAAAAATGCATGCAGGGTCTATGTGAAACTATTGACAATATTGTGAAAGTTAGGGATAAGAGAAACTTATGGAATGGAGGTTGGAGGTTGGAAGCTGTTTTGAAATGTGAAAAAAAAAAAAAACATGGTAAAACACAGTGTTATTTTTGTGACTGGTCACAGAGGGACATTAGGATATGCTGGCCAGGCTAAATCCCGTTTCTTTTGTGGAGACATTTCTCGTTTAATTAATTATTGTGACAAGGTACAATGTAACCAGTGTGAGAAGAAAGGAGACACAGCAAGAAGTTGTGTGCCTGAATGTAGGTTGTGCAAAAAAGGGACACTTTTGGATGGATTGCCAAGAACAAACAGGAAATAATGTAAAAGAAGGGGTCAGGGAAGAAAACATACACAGGGAAGGACAACAAGGGGCTGGAGAGATGGTGAGCTAAGTGAAGATAAAACTGTAGAAGAAGACGAACAAAAAATACAAAGTGGAAAATGAGGACAGACAGTGCATGCAGGAAGAGTGGTCAGGAGAAGGGACTGATAGTAATATTTTTTTTTAAGTTGTAGCCAGTGGAAAATCATATTCTGAGGATCAATGATCATTTGTGCATAAACTTAGGAAAATATTCAATTGGGGATAGAGTAGAAATAAAAAAAATACAATTTAAAAATATTTCCCCTAAACTAAAAATGAAGGAAAAGCAATACTTTTACTGTACTTTCAGTAAATGTGAACAGTATTATTAATAATGTAAGAAGGATAGGGATACTGGAATGATATGCTAAATGTGATCTGGATGTAATTCTTTTAGAGGATACAAGATTCCTGACAAGTGAAGGAAGACAGCAAACAGAAAAATTGTGAGGTGGAAATATTACATGGAACATAGGAAGTGAACATTGCTTTGGAGTGGCCATGTTGTATAAAAAACAATGAAAATAGTAGATGTAACATTGGTAAGGATGGGAAGGATAACTGTTGTGGTTGTGAGGTGGAGAGAATAGTTTACCTTTATATCGTCAATCACACTTTGTTGACCGGCCACTTAATTGATTTATTTAAGCGAACCAAAACCGTGAAAAATTTTAAATGTAAATATTTCAACATTCGACATTTCTGGCCATGCCACACCTCCACACCATTGCTACCATGGGTGAAAAAAGGGCAAGGTTTTGTTGTTCGCTTATTCGGAATTCGACGTTGGAGATGTTTGCACCTCGGTATTCGTGGAAGCCATTTTGCCCATATCGGGATCGACGATGTAAAGGTAAACCAGAGAGAACATGTTAAAAGAATTATAACATTATATGTACATATAACTAGCAAAGAAAGAGAGAATCTGTTTCATCAAATATTAAACTATGTGGTGGTTAATAAGAAAATTATAATTGCAGGGGAATTTATTTGTGACAATGGAAAATGTAAATTGAATGGAGAGGATTTAAAAATATAGGCAGTGATAAAATGTGGAACAAAAGTCAATGGGCTTAAAAAGGGGTCACTTGGATTTAAAATTGATTATTTTGTTTTATTGCAAGGCTTGGGGTGGCAGATGGTGATATACTTGTGAAATTCTTTCAGGTCATTTAGCAATGTGGATGGAAGTGATGGAATAAGGAGAGTATATCAAAAGAGGAAAATGAATAAAAAGAATAAATGAGAAATTATAGGATGAAATTGTAGAGTGGGAAGTTTTGCAGTTATGGAAGGATCATATAACTATGAATGACCTCTATAAAAACTGGTCTGAATGGTGGACTGAATTTAAAAAGAAATATATAAAGCATTTTCGTTTTCAAAGGCAGGATGACTTGAGAAAGGAATAAAAAGTGAAGTATGGGAAAATATGAAGAAATGTATTAGAGAATGTAGAGAATAATATAAGGGAGTATTATTCTATGGAAAAACTAAATCAAGAAAAAATAAGGCATTACTGTTTAGGTGGAGATTTTTAAAAGGGAGAAGGGAGAAAGTATATACATATTTGAGTAAAATAGTAAAGGAGGATATTAGTATAATGGAAATGAAAAATATACATGGAGAGGTAAAAATAACACAAGAACAAATTATGAGTACAGCATGTATATATAAGAAGGAAAATAAGAGAGAATGGGAAGTAATAAAAAAACAATTATTTAAGGAAGAATTTGAGAAAATAAATTTCTATTAGTGAATATAGGGTATGGAAAGTGCAAGAAATTCATGGATTGATGAATAAAGTATTTTGTAAATGTGCTGAATGAATGGTTGTTTATGAAGATATATGTAGTGGATATTAAAATTTATATGGAAGAAGGTTGAAAAGAATTAAATAAAAAATTGGAGACTCATCACACTAAACAACACAGATTATACAATTGCAATAGAATGAGAACAGAGGAGAATGGAAAGAAGGATGAGGGATATTATGGAAGAAAGTATATCTGGTATAAAAGAGAAGGTATGTCAAGAACTGATAGTTGTGAGAAAAGCTGTGGATGATATAATTAGAAAGGAGGATATGAAACTTATGATAGATCATATTAGCAAGGCATTTGATAGAGTAGGACATGATGCTTTGTGGGATGTTATAGAGAAGGATAGAATAGGTAATATAATTAGGAGAGTGTGTATGTCAACATATCAAAATAATAGCGTGAGAGTTAGTGAATGGGTGGCTAAGTAAAGAAATATGCTTGAAGCGTGGTATAAGACAAGGATGTCCCATGAGTGGAATATTGTTTGCATTGGTAAAAAAATGTGATATAGCTTAGAAAATGAAAGATACTAGATATGTGATGCAAAAGGACCTGATGATTCTGATAGTTTTGACATATGCAGGTGATATTGCTATATTTACTAAGAACATAATATGGATGAGGGAAGTGTTGGCTTGTCTGAGTGGATGTTTAAAGGAAATGGAAATGACCTTGAACAAAGATGAAAGTAAGGGTATGTGTGATACGGTGAAAATTGGGGGGTATATTGTTCAATGAATTAAGTGTCTTTGTTAGGGATAACATTTGGGAAAAAATGATGTAGGTATGATGCAAAGGGAGGGTTTGATAAAAGCAATGAAAGAAATATGTCTTCTGTGGGGGATGTATAGATTAGCATTCAATAAAAAGGTTTATTTGATGACCTCTGTATTATGGGAAAATAGCATGTATGTCAAATGTTAACATGATCCCAGAAAAATATGAAAAGGAATTTGTGCAACTGGTGTTTTCTTTCATATGGGGTTCAAGATTAAATCCAGTGTAAAGAGATGTGTTATATCTGGGTGAAAATGAAAGGGGATTGGGGTTAATAAATCCAGTTTATTCTGTGCCTTAAACTTGTACAGTGCATTAAAGTGGGTGAAGGAAGATAATGAGAAATGAATACTGAGAAAGTTTACATACAAGTATACAAAGTTTTGGGAGAGCAGAAGAATAGGAAAAGAGAAAAAAATATGTAAATGAAGAAATTAAAAATTAAGAAAAAAGTAGTAGCATGAAAGATAAAAATTGATGCTGTAGAGAAAGATAAATGGAGATGGCATAATAATGCGATGAAACAATATTATAATGCAAATCCATGGGAAATGTTACCAGAAGTGATTAAAGCCATTGAAGTAAGAAAAAAGTGGTATGCCAACATAATAGAGTGTCAGAATTTCTTATGGAGACTGGAAATAAATAAATTATCACTAAAGGGGAATATGCCATATGAAGTGAAAGTTGAAAGACTGTGTGTGTGTTTTTTTTTTTTTTTTTTTTATGGGGATGAAGACAGAACAGAGCATGTTTTTTAATGTAAAAGTGTAGTGAAATTCTGGGAAAAGTTGTGTGAAGAAAATGTTTTGAGAATATTAATGACATAAACAATATAGCTATGAATATGGTTACAAATGGATACTATAAGAGCAAGAAGAAATAATATGTGAGAAGACTAACACAGAAAGTCTTTGGCTAACAAAGTTTGCGGATGATTGCAAACTAGGAGCCATACTCGAAACTCCTAACGATGTGGACATACTACAAAAGGGCCTCACTGAGATAGATGCCTGGTGTCAAAGCCATGGCCTGAAGCTCAATGCCAAAAAGTGTATTGTCATGCCCTTTGGTAAAAACTCTACCCATGAACTACCACATAGCTGGTAGTCTACTTAATGCTGAAAATGTGATGAGACCTTGGGACACAGGTGGACAGTAGTCTCTCCTTTGATAATCACATCACCACAGTGGTCAGGAAATCCTTCTATGTGGCTCACCTCATCACAAAAGGTTTCTCATCCAGAAAAAAAGAGGTCATTGTTCCCCTCTACTCATCACTCATTAGACCCATTATAGAGTACAATGCCCCTTTTGGTATGTATCTCACAAGACATCTACAACAACTGGAAAGGCCACAGAAATACCTCATAAAGAGGATTTCTGGCCTCAAACAGATGCATTTTGTTTAATAGAAAATGGATTTTGCAGATATATTGTGAAAAATTAGATTATGGATATGGAAGAAGGACTGGGGGTCAATTATGGAATAATAATAATAATAAGGATGCCATAAAACAAAAGCCAAATAGTAAATAAATAAAAATGTGCATATATGTGCCTATGGGTCTTAGTCTGAAAATCGGAAGTATGTTTAAGCAAAATGTACTTGAGCGAATTCACTTTTGCGAAAGTGCATTTTATCTAAAATGCACTTCAGCAAAGAAAAAAAAACACTCAGTTTTCATGTCGATTTTTTTGTACATCAACATGTAGTGTTGATTGCACAACTAAGCAAACTGATGCTTAGATTGTGGTGCAGCGGGGATAAGGGAATATTCCCTTTTCCCCACTGTAGTGCGATCTTGGAGTGAGAATATTAAAGTGGGGGGGCTTACTTGTTTTATTTGTGTAGGTTTTTTGGCGTGTTTTTTCTGTGAAACTCACTGTAGTGTTCAAGGTTGTCTCTAGGCCAATGCCAGTCACATAATGCTCTGCCTTCCACAGACATCAGGTAATAAAGGTATATGGGTGAGGTAGCCCACTCCATGGCCAGTTATTGTGTGTGAAGTTCACAGATATTTCAAACCAATAACAATAATATGTGTTCACTAGTATTGTTGAAAGTGGAGTAAAGCTGTAGTAATATATGAAGTATGGTTGTATACCATGCATTTGTGTTCTATTGTTACTGCAGTTTAGTATAACACTGCAACAGTACTAGAATGTTAGAGGAAAGTCCTGTAACTTGTTTTGAACAATTCATAGTATGTTTCCAGGTGATTTCCAGGAAAGTATCAGCCACCTTATAGTCAGCATTGCCTCAGTAGCTCAGTTTGTTAAAATCCTTGTACACTGTACATTTTGCCACACACAGTCCTGGATTCAAATCCAGTGCTATGTAGCACTACATTTTCAGTATCAGTCATGTAATGCTCACAGTTTCTCTCTCCCCAAGAACACAAAAATGTTATGGGTGAGTTAGCCCATATTATGTGCAGATATTGTGTTTAGATCTCACAGAATATTACACTCAGTAGAAAGAATGTGTTCATCAGCATTGTTGAATAAACTGGAATAAACAATAATGAAAAAATGGGAGTGTATCTTGGACTCTGGTGCAATAGTACACCATTAGACAGCCAAACATATAATAATGGATGTAACTGAGGTCTGTGATAAGAGGTAAATGTGCCCTTTTATCAGCAACACATAGAAAGTCACCTGCTAGGGCATTAATGGCAAAATACATGCTCATCTTGGACTCTGGTACAGAAATACATCCACATAAAACCATACATATACTGATGGATGTAGAAAATGTTTGTCACAGCCTATATGTGTGCACGGGTCCCTATCTATTCATCGACAATTCATTTCACTGAAACTCATTTCGTCGACAGTTCATTTCATCGACAGAAAGATGTGCCCCCTTCAAAAATTGTTAGGTGGGGGGCTTCACACCCCCCATGAGGGGCTGTGCCCCCCACACCCCCCCTAACTATATATATCAACTCCAGGGTTGCACAACATTGGGGAAGGGGGCACATCTTTCTGTCGACGAAATGAACTGTCGACGAAATGAGTGTCAGTGAAATGAATTGTCGGTGAATAGATAGGGACCCGTGTGCACATATATCTTGGAAGTACACCTGCTGTAGCAGTAACTCAGTAACTCAGTCTGTTAAATGACTTGTATACAGTACATTTTTCCACATACAGTTCTGGGTTCAAATACAGTGTTGTGCTGCATTTCATTATATTATTGTGAAGACAGCAGTTAATGGATCACTAATACACTCTATATCCACACAAAGCATTGCAAATTAAATAACCATTTTTCAGTGCATGAAGTCACAGGCCTGGAGGTAGGGACACACTTCACATATCTGTATAGCAGTGCTATACGTCTCCTAGTACTGTTATTGTCAAAATTGCCTAACATACGTACCTTAAACACATGCCTTAATTGGAGAGTAAAGGGTACCCTCACTCTGGCACTGCCTCTACAACAAGGCTGACACAGCTGACACAGATACACCTGCAGCTTGTTGTCCTCCAAAGTGTTCACACTTTCTGCCTATGTCTACTTTCTGCAGCTGCAGCCTGTGGTACACACAGCTCTATGTAAAGTTTTCTGCTACAGACCTACCCTCTGGGATGATGTAGTCTCCTCACCCCAGTAATGTCCATATCAACAGCTAAGAAAGGGACCCAGGTCTACATGAAGGCCTTATATATTGCACAGTGCTTGCATGTCATTGGCTAATGATAGTGCACTTCAGCTGCTTTGGCTGCAATTTGCATTTCAGAACCACAGATTGGTTTAGAGGTAATCACCTGCTGATGGGGAGCATGTTTAAAAGGCAGGCAGCTGGCTATGGGGAACCATTCTGTATGAGACCTTACTCACACAGAGCATGCCTTTGTGAAACTTTACCAGACACATAGTTCAATAGAAGAGTACTACACCCTGTCACTGTTTTTTGTGTATAACATGATTCAGATGGGAGGATAGAGGTATGGGGAATATGGATTACAGCAGTAAGCCAGTCATAAACCTGTGGTAATGACATGTCAGTGATACCCTGCTGACTTATACCTACAGGGGACGTACAATACATCAGGGTTGCAATGACTTTTGTCAGTGTGGCACACTGGTGTTGTTGGACTGTCCTTGTCTAGTGGTTGTTATAGCACACTGCTATTTGTCTGACACTGCTTCTATGACATATTATTGTGTGGTTGGCATTAGGGTACACACCTCAGTGGACTGGAGTGTTGGGTGTATGATTATACAGCAGAAGCTGTCATAGCACACAGGGAAATACCTCGGTAATGGTACTATCTCAGTTGTATCCACACATGTAGTATGTTGTTGTGTTGGGTTATGCCATGTGTGAGCAAACAGTGGATAGTGCTGGCCATTTTGTCCTTGCTGTATCTGCACATAGTGGATGTCTACATATTTGATCCTGTATTGTGTTTCCCTTGTGTTGTCTTTCAGGAATAATGTACCACAGATGACACCCACCCTTCTCGGATGCAGAGAATGAGATAATCTTGCAAGGAGTAAGGCAGCATCATGATATCCTGCTATACAGGGGGAGACATAATAGGGGACAGCAGTCTGCTTTGTGGTCAGGCCTTGTCCATGACATTAATGCCATGGGTGGTATTACCTACAGAGTAAGAGATAAATTTAACTGTTCCACGTTAGGGGTTGTATACTTAGCCCAGTGTCAGCACTGTATATCATTTTATATCAGAAAAGACTAAAAGGCAATTTAAACAGCATGTTTATGAATATCAATATCATATAGGTAACAAAACATTAACATTGCCTTAGCAAAACATGTAGTTGATTATCCTGACCACTATTTCCAATATACTATAGTTGAACAAGCTAAGAAAAATATTAGGGGAGGACCATGGATATTAGATTTAGAATTAAGGGAACTTTTATGGCAACTGAAAACAAATGCTTTTTCCTTCCCAGGCCTGCATTATTATTGTTCTTTAGGGTGCCTTCTAAAATTAAAAGCCTTAGAGTGGTGATTTTATAGCTTATATTTATTTTAGGGTTGTTTGCCTTTAAATTTTAAATTGTTATAGAGTGATGTCATCTAATTTTAATTGCATAAAATGCATTCAAATTGTTCATTTATTTGTCTGAAGAAGTTCCTGAGAGTTGTCTGAATGAAAGTGCTTACATGTACTAAACTTGGGTGCTGGTTTGAACTGCATGTCCTCTTCATCTTTTTAGATTTTTATCAGTTTGTGGTTCGTGTTGGATTCACTAGCCATGGGCCAGCAGGGCAGGATATACGAGCAGGTCTGACACTGGGCAACTGATATAATTAATGCTACACATTGACGGGCAGCAGATATAGCCAGGGATCATGCTGTCACAGGTGGAAGGCCTGCAGTGGAACAACAACTCTCAGTCACTGAGGAATTCCTGGCATACCTAGGCACACGCAGCAGCTCCCAGGCATCCATCACACCATACATTGTGGCAGTGGGAGCTACAGTTTCCACAAACGAGGACTGTGCAGGTAAGCTTACTGTGATCAGCATTGTAATACTGTAGAAGTCAGTGTGTCAGGCTGTAGATACTTTTATGTGGGGGTCAGGTCTTTTTCTTTGGGGGGGCGTAACCTCTGGTATATACACATATGCAGATTGGGACCAATACAACAAGTAACACAGTAGCTACTGTACATGTGAGATATATGGATGTATTGCCTTGTACTGACATTACCCCACCCTCAACTTTTCACAGGTCTGTCAGGTATTGCCCAAGGCCATCTTCCTAACCCTGGTAAGTATAACACTTGCTTTGTTAAGGAACAATTATAGCCCTGTATGTTTGAGGCCAGAATAATGCCCTATGTACATGCAATTATGTGTGTAAACAGTGTAGGGTGTTTTTAAATGCCAGTCTGGAAGAGGTACCTAAGGTTTCAAGAAGGGGTAGTCACAGGAGTGTAGTTCAACAAACAGATACACTTTGGCAGTTACAGGTAAAAGCAGATAAGGCTCCTGGTTTAAATGAGGCAAGAAATCTAAAAACGTCTTTTAAAATACAACAGGTTGAAGGCAAATACATTAGGCAGTGAAATGTGCATTTTCATATAATTGGGAAGAGAGTTGTACTTGGTTTTATGTGTTGTTTTTTTCAATTATAGTGTCATACTGAGTAAGTAAAAGGTAAATATTACTGGCCATGTCTGATTTGATTTACTTCCAGTTTTGGTTATATAGCTCCTGAGTTGAATTTGAATTGTGTTCCGAGGTAGTGCTTTGTGGATGAAAGTGGAGAGGGAAGCTGTTTGACTGCTAATCCAGTTGTGGGTTTTCATTGTTGTGAATCCTGGATGCTTTTCATACACAATAGTGCAGGTATTAATGTACTGCTTTTTTCATTCTTATTGCAGGTGACCATGAGGTTTGGAGTCTGTCCCATGCACAACCTGATGTCTGTGTCTCCTTGGACAATGGTGGCTACAGTGAGGCACAGGTGGGGGTGCCAGGGACTGAATCTATCCCAGAGGTAGACATAACTCTTCTGTCCTCATTGTCACTGCACACAATCTGTATGCCCACACACACCTCATCCCCAGAGGCCACAGATATTGGACACTCAGAGGGTGGAAACATTGAACAGGTAAATGTGACAACTATGGCTCCAGTGAGTGTAAACACTGACCATAGTCAGACAGCTGGTGAGGTTCTACACAGGTGTATTGACAGGCATGCTTGTGGGAGGCCTGTTGTCCACCCCCCACCTGTTGCAGATGTTACATCATGGGTCACCCAGCCCATGTTTTGGGCCATCATGGAGGCACAGGCACATTCTGAATGGAACACCAGGCATATGCTTAGGGTTATGGATGCTGCATAGTATGACATCCATGACAACCTCCATCACATTGGGGACACCCTAGATCATATCGGTTCATTGATGCAGTGGACAGAAAGTGGGCTGAGACAGTGTCTGTCTTGGACTGCTCATTGTCTGTGCTGGAATGCGTGGTTGGAGTTGAGCATCAGACCTGTGGACATAGGTCAGCCACACCATCTGCCGAGAGTCCACGTGGCTGTGCACACTCATGCTCCCATAGTGGCAGTACATCCATTGCTACAGAAGGGAGTGTGCTGTCCACACCATGACTTGGCAGGCCATGGGCTCGTGGTCCTGGGTGGTCCCATGGGGGACACAGTCCCAGCAGACAGGAGTCACCTTTAGGTACTAGCACCGCTTCTGACCTTGGGCATGTAGGTGCCAGTGGAACTCCTGGCAGAGCCAGTACCTGTGCTTGGGGCCAGAGATGGTGAACTGTCAACTTTACTATGCGCAGTCTAAAGCTGTCTAACATACACATGTGTAGGACTACCACTGACTGTGTACATGCACACACTAACACACCACTGTCAAATGCAGGTCACCTACAGACCCACATAGCACCTCTCCTTGGTCCATCTTACATACTCCCCCCAACTCACATACATGCTGTCTACCATTTGGCCCAGCCTATGTCTCCTGCATCCCCACATAACCACCCTGTGCAAGTGATGATACCTCATCCTTGACATCGATGCAGGGAAATTAAGCTATGGATCTGATGCACAGGGTGTCTATATTACCTAACATGTACTTGTATAATGCAGTGTTGGCTCACCATGCTACTTGTTGTGGTTAAAGAGAGATACTGTATGCTGGCATTTGTTACGTGTACGCCATATACATTTGAGTACCTTATGTGGTCCTTATGTTGTATGTTGAATTGGTTGTATAGTTACGCAATGACAGGTGTGTAACAGGCCTGTTTATGTTTCTGTTACAGGAGTCTGTTGGGATAACCTATGGATACACAGTGGAAATAAAGCAACACAAGATGGCATGTCAGCACAGCGGACATATGTCATCAGCAAAGTAAAGCATTATAACTGCATAGCTCCATAGGTTCATGTGTATATTACAGGCTAACAAGAACAATGTTGGCATTCAACATGCTCATGCATCCCTAATCTGTGAGAAGGTCTGCTACCCTTCATAAGTGCCACCACAGTTTTGATGGCGATAATGCATCTACATATATCCTGTGTCCAGTACCAATAGTGGCCCGGCAGCAGTTATGATTGTTGTGCTCTTCATCCCAATGTGTAACCTGCACATAATGCGTGTCACAGCAGAGATGCGTGCATGACATGCATGGAAGGCCTATTTCATGTAGGATATACTGCCTGTGTTACATACTTGTTTCACCAGCATGTATTATGCATACCACACTGGTGTTGGTGTGTAGCACAGGTGACACATCTGTTAGTCCTGTCATGGATACACAGGAGATACACTGTGGGAACAGACACCTCCTTGTATGGAGCATTGCATATCCCTTTCAAAGCATTTCAGAGACAGACTACACTTGCATGGTCCTGAGATGGACTCCATAGGACACGTTCTCTACAATGTGTATTGGTGTACCTTGGAACCTGTGTGGCTGCAACAGTTGTATGATATGCCTGTGCAGTGGCATGGCAAGGGTGCCATTGCACACACTGATAGCTGTGATAACTGCCACATTCAGTATGCCAGTGCCAGTCTGGGATGTATGTCCCAAACCTGTCAGTATTGGTTGTACAGCAGTGAATGCATCAACATCTTTCTGACCAGTGACAGTTGAAGGCTATAGTATTGTCTGTATCCAATTCATACATTCCATGGTTCCATAACTTGTAAAATGCTCTAACAGGCTCACACAAACACATGGATACATTGAGGCTAACACCACTTCCAATAAATGTGTACAGGACACGCCAAAGCACACGTCTATGTAATGGTACATTCTACAGATCACAGTACGAGGTGCACGCAGCACACCTTATGCCTGCTAGTACTATCATTTTAGGACATATGCTGATGACATAATCAGGCCTTGTTGTCATCAGTCCTTTGGTAGGGCCACATCACCCACTACAAATAAAACACTGCAATATGTCTACGCTACCAAGGTTATGCCATATGGATATATATACACATGCACCAAGTAGGCTGGAGTGAGATTAGAATCCCTATCTATCTAGTCTTATAGAGACTATAGATCACAGTACTTAATCCATGTGCCATGGCGCACAACTGATATTACACTGTCAGCTGGTAGTCTTAAGGTGGCTGACATCATCAGGCCTTGTAAAAGGTGCCAGTGTGAAAGCCAGCAGCAAGTTACAGGGCTAAAAAGCACATAACCATTGCAGGTGGATAGCCCATGAGGGCATGTCTATTCATTTTCAGGAAGATACACACACACACACACACACACACACACACACACACACACACACACACACACACACAGTCATGCACCAAGTGGGATGGAGTGAGATTAGAACCCCTTCCTATCTAGTCTTATACACTGTAGATCACAGTATTTGTCACACGCTGAGAGATGTGTGACTGCAGGCACAGTACTTGTGCATTACACAAAATATGCCTGTGTTGACCAGCATCTGTGGTCTGCAGTGTGATATCGCTTCATACTGTTATCTTTATCTAGTATCCTAGCAGTGGGATAACTGTTATTATCCTAGCTATGTGTGCACAGTTACCAGTATGGTCATATGTGGCTGCTTGCAGTTACATAGGCATACCTGTGGGCAGGGACACGTTGCCCTGCCCATAAATGCATTAACAACATTATACATTACAGCATCTGCTCAACCTGTGTCTGTCTATGTGGTGAGTCTAGCAGGCACAAGGATCTATGGGTAAGTGGAATTTGTACTATTGCACATTTAGCTTGGATCCTTTGAGCAACAGTATGGATGTGTGATGGTGGAGATTTACTCACCATTATTAATGTATGTTGGACAATACAGACATCTTCACACATATTTCTGTATATAACAGGGATGTATATATAACTGTAGCTGTGTGTGTGTATGATATGTATATGTGTTATGTAGATATATTGGGGGTGTATGTATCATTTTAATATATATAGCTACATATCTATTTGACACTACATAGCGATAGATATACTATGCATGTGAGAGAGATAGTGACAGACATATGTATAAGTATATCTGTATGTATAGACATTTATACATAACGGGTCATTTTGATGAAGAGGCAACAGGATTGCACTCATTCACTCATTTTAACTAAGTGTATGGGCATGCCCAGTGGGACTGTCAGTACTAATAAGGTGACTCCAGTCCACACCTACCAGTACTCCAGTCCGGGATTTTGTATGTTACAGACATAGGTTCATAGGTAGGTACTAGGCTATCTGCCCGAGGGCATTTATAAGCCTAGCCAGAGTTTGTCGGCTTTCACCGGCCCATTGATTAACTGATCCTTTGTCAAGAAGAGCCAATGAAGCGATCCCAGGGGTGTATTTTCTGTTACCCATCCACTTGTCAAGGTTTCTCTTGAAGAGTGTTAGTGAGGGGCTCTGCCTGATGTAGTTTGGAATTTTGTTCCAAAGCATGGGGAGTCTCTGTGACAGGAATCTATCCCTCCAGCATGTTCTATTTATTGTTTTGGCAAGGTTTAGCTCACTAGAGCACGTGGCTTGCAGTGACTTGTATTTCTTTAGGTGGAGCATGTCCATCAATTCTGATTTGGACATGGTTTTGTAAGTCAGGCAGAGATCACCTCTGAGTAAGCGATATGCCACTGAGTACAGCCGGAGTTTTTTCAGTCGGGCTGCATAGGACATATGTTTGAGGCCAGTAATCCTCTTGGTGAGGTACTTTTGTGGTCTTTCCAGCTGTTGGGAGTGTCTTGTGAGATACATCCCAAATGGGGCATTGTACTTTATGATGGGTCTAATGAGTGACAAGTAGAGGGGCACTATAACCTCTTTATTTCTAGATGCAAACCCTTTAGTAATTAGATGGGCCACATAGAAGGATTTCCTAACTACTTTGGCAATATGATTGTTAAAGGAGAGATTACTATCTACCTGGGTCCCCAGATCTCTTATTATCCCTTCTGTATTAAGGGGCTGCCACGTAATGTGGTAATTTGTGGGTGTTTTGTTTTTCCCAAACGGGATGACTATGCATTTTTTGGCATTTAGATTGAGCACATGACTTTGACACCAGGTGTCCATCTCAGTAAGGCCCTTTTGGAGGATGTCCATGTCAGCTGGAGAGTCAATTATGGCTCCCAGTTTGCAGTCATCGGCGAACTTGGTTAGCCATAGTCATCCTGTGTTTACCTGCACTTCTGAGAAGTATATGCTGAACAGTAGGGGTCCCAGGACCGAGCCTTGTGGGACACTACTTGTGACTGGTTTAGAGTCAGACCTGGAGCCCACTATTCTTACCATGTGAGTTCTGTCTGTAAGCCAGTTGGCAACCCATCTTGTGATGTAGGGGTTTATGTTAAGGCTGGTGAGTTTTTCTGTAGTACCCGAGTGGGGAATGGTGTCGAAAGCCTTGGTGATGTCAGGGTAGGCTGTGTGAACCACCTTTCCCTCGTCTATGGCCTTGGTGACTGTCTCAAAGAAGTTAACCAGGTTTAGTAGGCATAATTTGCCCTTAACAAAGCTGAACTGGGTCAGGTCAAGTATTTGGAGGTTTCCAAAGTTTTTGTTAATGAGTTCCATGATGATGTGCTCCATAACCTTGCAGACCAGGCTAGTCAGGCTTATGGGGCGATAGTTACCAGGATCAGTTGTGGCCCCTCCTTTGTGGAGAGGCATAACCATTGCTGTGCATCATTCTATGGGAACGTAGCCTGTGGAGAGGCTGAGGTTGAACAGCGTGTTTAGGTGGGGGCTTAGTTTGTTCTGTAGTTCGTGCAAGATGCAGCCTGGGACACCATCTGGTCCCACTGATGCTGTGTTTTTGGCTTTTGAAAGGGCTGTTTTCATCTGTGCATTTGTGAATTTTGGGACACTACACTTTTCCAGTATTGTTGTGGGCCCTTTTGGAGGTGAGGGGGGGTGAAGTTTGCACTGAATCTATCTGCCAGGATGTTGGCAATATCAGTAGGTTCAGTATATTTTGTGCTATTTTGCAAAAGTTCAGTACATATCTGCGAGTTGCCACTTAGATTCTTAACATAGCAAAATAAGGCTTTGTGGTTATCTTTTGAATCCTTGTCTATTTTTCTTTTGAAATTAGCCTTGTATGATTTCATGAGGGACCTTAGTTTCTTACTGATACTGATCAGGGATGTCTTTCCTTATTGGGATTTGCTTTTTGTCTGAACTAGTTTCCTCCTTCTATTGTATAGCCTGTTTATGGCAGGGGTCCACCAAACTGGTTTCCTTCTCTTAGAGGAGTGAGTCTTGGTTTTGCTAGGGATGGCATGATCCATGCATCCTTGTAGGTGCTCATAGAGTGCATTTGGAAAGGTTTTTGCATCTTGGGCAGCATTATCCTTTAGTGTGGGGGCTGTAAAACTTAACCACCTCTGTCTTAAGTAAGGTGAAGTTTGCTTTAGAAAAGTTTTTTACCATGGTTTCCTTAGTTGGGGGTGGTGGTGGGGTGTGGACATCCAGAGTGATTAGTTTATGGTCTGATCTAACCAGTGACGGGTTGACCTCAGGTGTGGAACACCTGTCGCCCATGTTGGTGATGACCAGGTCCAGTATGTTTTCAACTCTGGTAGGCGAGTTTACCAGCTGATCCATGGCATTTGAGTTGATGAATTCCAGGAAGCGCTGGGCCTGGGAGTTTGTACTCGAGTAGTTTTACCAGTGAATGATAGGGTAATTGAAATCGCCCAATATCAGGGTGTTCGGTAGGACCTTCATGTTTTCCAGTGTCTCCAGAAAGGTGGCATGGTGGTTCTGGTTCATGGAGGGTGATCTGTAGCAGGCCACAATTTGCATTGAAAATTTGCCCAATGTTAGCTGCATATGGATGATTTCAGAGGTATCATTCTGCACCACTAACCTGGAGGTGTAGGTTTCCTTGATGAATATGGATACACCCCCTCCTTTTGTGTTTCGGTCCATGTTCTGTGGCCGAAACGTGTGGTATGAGTTGTAGCTCGGTAGTGCTGGGGTGCTCTCTGGAGCCTTGAACCAGGTTTTAGTTACTGCACAGATGTCAACGTTCCCCATACTGAGGAGTACTTTGAGCACGTGCATTTTGAGATTTAAACTCCTTGCATTGAGTAGCATAACCCTCAGTTTTTTGTTAATTGTGCTGTTTATGGAGGTGGGTTTGACTTTTGAGCCTTGCTTAAAAAAGGCACTATGGGGGAGCAAGAGCCTTGGCCAGTATTTGAATGCCTAGGGGTGACAGGTGCAAGCCGTTCTCTTGCGAAGCAATGTGGCTTGTCGAGCATGTCGTCCCAGGCTGACAGACACTGGATCCTCTTTGAATGACACCAGAAGCTTAGCCAATTGTTGAAATTGATCATTTTTTCTTTATACTGAGGTATCATTCTTGGTGAGGGCATGATGCTACTCAGGGTCAGGGTCATACCAGCCTGGGCTACATGATCAGAGAGCACTTCCATGTCTCGTTTCATGTAGTCCAGGGTGGTACATCTCAGGTCATTCACACCAACATGAACAATGACAGAGTCATATTTGTACTTGTTCTGGAGTGACCTGAGTGCTTGTGTTTTGTGGCGGATTCTGGCTCCTGACAGGCAGCTAACAGTAATCTTCTGCTTGTCCAGACTAGTGAGTCGGATGTTAGTGTACCTGACTATAGAGTCACCTATTACTAGTGTGTTAGGTATGGTAATTCACCTTAAGGGCTGTGATTGTGCGGCACACTGATTTTGTGTTTTATATGTTGTCTGGTTTGTGACGGGAGGTGCAGGTTGTTTGGGTGTCTGCTTTGGTGGTCTCTGATGCTTTTGCAGGTTTTTATTTAGAGCCTTCGAGTATGATTTTATGTATTGATGTGTATTTTTTGCCAGTGCTGTTTTAGTAGGTCTGTGTGCGGTTGGAGGTGTGGTGCAAGTATTAACCTTCTCCTCTTGACTGTCTGTTCCAGTCTTGGGTCGAGACAGCTTAGCCTCCAGTTTGGCTGTATAATTGCATCTCTCGCATATGTTAATGTTTTGTGGTAGGAGGAGAGGGTTGTCTGTGTACATGAGGCAGTTGTAACATTGCCTCAGGATACCCAGATTCACTAACTGGACTGGAGAGTACACCTGAAATTGCCCTTTGGTCATGCCTGAATAGTAGGGTGAGCTGCTTAGTCGCTTGGTTGGTGAGGGGTGAATAAAGAGCTTTGCCTTGCTGGGCAATCAGTGTCAGCATATATTAGTGCTTGCTATTAGGTCTGAGCAAGTGCTGGGCTGTAGGATGCTTTCTGAGTGCTTAGGTTGAGAGTTAGACTAGTTTCAAGGGAAAAACTGAAGAGGAGACTTACTGGAGCCGGGAATAATTTAACCGTAGCTAACCGGCACTACCCAGTGCCCAAAACTGTGCAAACGCAGTTTTTATAGTAGGGAAATGAAAGAGATAGAAATTAGCCCAAAATGGCCAATAAACTACTAAATTCTGGGCTGGAACCACTCCTCCAGGGACAGATAGGTTGCTCAAAGCTCCCCTCTTTCACAGGTGAACAGAGAAACTTCCTTCTATCCAAGCAAGGTATGGGCAACTCCGAAACTAGTATCACAGCCCTAAATTCAGCACTAGCCTGAAAACTGGACTATACTAGCTTAGAAAGGTGGGAAACAAGGAATTTATTTTGTTTTTTTTAAAAGATAAGGCAAAAACAGTAAAAAATACACTTAAAACAGCTTTAAACGACTACACGATCAGAAAAGGCTATTGCACTTTAGTGTGTAGCCTACAACAGTTAAATTAAACAAAAAACAACTTTTTAAAAGTGCAGGCAGTCAAATAAGTACAATATGTGAAAAAAACAAGCTTTTAAATCACAATAAATGCTGGAAGATTTGAGTTTAGGCAGAAAATGGTTAAGTACAGCAAGAAAGTACAGAAAACTGATACTTATTCACTCCAAAGTCTCTCTTCTAAGCTAGAAGGCTTGTATCAGTTTAAGGCTTTCTAGTGCTACCCAGCAGGTTATTTACAGGAAAGATGGGAAGCAAGTGCAGATGTGGTCTTTTAAACCAGAAAGTTGAAAGAGATGGGCAAGCTGTCCAAATGGTCAATAAACTACAAATTCTGGGCAAATAACCTCTCCTCTCGTGGTAGACAGGCTACCTAGTGCTTACCACTCCCACTGATAAGCTAGAAGGCTCTCCTCCAACACAGAAAGGATTGAAGGGCTCAGAAGCTTACTAACAGTCTTGGATACAGCAACTCTGTATCTGGAGTAGGCTAGTTACAGGAAAGGTGGGAAGCAAGTGCAAGTGCGGCTTTTAAACCAGAACGTTGAAAGAGATGGAAAAAACTGCCCAAATGGCCAGTAGTTACAATTTCTGGGCCAAGAACCACTCCTCTTGTGGTAGATAGGCTACCTAATGTTTACCACTTCCACTGATAATTTAGAAGGCTTCCCTCTAACACATAAATGCTTGGGGGGCTCAGAAGCTTACAAAGAGTCCTGGATACAGCAAATATGTACCTGGACTAGACTAGTTACAGGAAAGGCGGGGAACAAGTACAAATGCAAGCTTTTAAGCCAGCAAATTGAAAGAGATGTAAAAGTGCCCAAACGGCCAAATAAACTACAATTTAACATTCATCCCTGTTTCTGTAGTACTGCACTTCACTCAAACTGTCCACAGCATTCCCCAGCTCTGTGCTGTACTTAATCTGTGACTGTGGTTGGTAATGTTACACCACCAACAGACAGTTTTCATACCTCTCAACTGTCCTGATTTCCACAGAATGTCCAGAGATTTGCCTCATATGTTTGGTCTGTTCCTCATCCACTGAGCCACTCAGGTCACCAGACAGAGAGGAGTCATTCATCACATATCCACAGCATGAATATGTACATTGTTATCCTCCATGAGGACAGATATACAATGATGTCAGCAATATCTATGTTACATCCCTGAGATTGCCTGCTCCACTAATATACCATAGGTGATTTTCTGTTAAAGCAGTTGTACGGGTACACTGCTGTGTTGAGGGTGGGGGAACAATGGCACATGATATGCTAGGATATAAAGTAGTCCAAATATCATGTGAGAGCCCTCTGTTTAACATCTCCCTTGACTGATGTAGTGAATATTCCAACTATAAGGTGTAGTGACTATTAAGGAACACGTACTATTAGACTGGGTATCTGTAGTCCTATGTGGATGTTACATCTGTCCAATTAGCCCACTATCTTTTTTTGCATAACAGCAGCAGATACATACATATGATATATTATAGTAACCCTTACAATTAGTGTGTAGCTTAGAGACTTATCTTGCGAATGCAGCAGTTGAGAGACCTGTAGCTCAGGGCTAACTCTGTGTGATGCAAGCCGTACACAACCAATACATGGATAGGTACAGGTTGTGTGGGTTGCCTAACATCAACACATTTACTATATGTATGTGAGTAGGAGTAAGGTGTCAGTCCCTAGAGCCCTCAGTTGTCAGTGAATGTGCTATGCATTGTCTTTTAGCCAATGCCAAGGTGTACTGGGTACACCTAAGTCTGCCTACAGGGACATCATCAGGGGGCTTCTCCTCTGAGTCCTCTTGTGAATGTGGTGGTGGTGACCTAAGCACTGGTGGGGGGTTGTGTATCCCGTCCCTTTGCTGATCCTGCTGCAGCTGTTTTTGCAAGATCATATTGTGTAGCATGGCACATACTGTGAACATACGTGCACATGTGGCTGGAGAGTACTGCAGGGCACCACAAGATATATCAAAACACCAGAACTGTGACTTCAGCAGCCCAAACACACACTCTATGATGTTCCTAGTTTGTGCGTGTGCCTCATTATGGCATTCTTCTGTGGGTTTATGTGCATTTCTGATGGGTATCATCATCCACAGTTCCACAGCATAGCCAGCATCCCCCAGTAAATGGCCATGTGAGATGTCCCCCCTGCAAACATCTGGTACATCTGTGATGCATGCCAGGGCTGCCAGCACACACATTCATGATAATACCCTGGGCATTGAACATGACCTGGCAGTTGGAGTGGTACCCCTTGTGGTTGACATAGATTCTACCCTGAATATCGGTCCGATACAGCTTATACAATCAGTAATAATTATCAAAAATCACATTATGTAAAGAGACCATACAATCAATTTTATTCGACCAGTATATGGAATGTTGATACATTTAGGGGAGAGGAACATATAAAACATGTTGACGCATACAACAATCCCGATTTTATGGGGGACTTTGGTGAAACAATTAACAATTACCATGAGGGTTACCATAGGGGCAACAATATCCCTTTAGAAGAGCTAGGCCCCAGGAGATCAGAAAGGATAAAGAACAGAGCACCTCAACAGCAATCATATGCTCAGGTGGCGGGGGACTACCAGTACAACAGGAGGGGAATGTACAAATAGTATGGGGGAATAGTGAGACAGGTTCTACGAGTCTCTCCTTTGAAAATATACAAAGAGAGAAGGAAGTGACTTCTATCTTACATTCTTTAGACAATTTTAATATTTTCAATTTTACTGACACAGTGATAAATGAGACATTTTTTAAATTGTTTGCCAAAGGGTTCACTTTTGTGCCACACAAGATACCTAGTATAGACAATATTTTACTGGATATCAAATTGTTTACTAGAAAGTTGAATTTTTCGGTCATTTTTAAAGATGTGGGCTCCTATGTGGGACCAGGGAATTTACAAAGACGCAGTACTTTCAACCCACCACTGCAACATGATATTTTGAGTTTTGAAAATGTCCTTATAAAACAAATTAGAAGTAACTATTTTCAAAACAACAAGAGACAAGATAGTAATTTAACTCAGGATGAAATTCAGCTCATTAATGAGCTTAGAGAAAATGGAAAAATTAGGGTGATGAAACCTGATAAGGTTGGGGGTATGATCCTAATGGACCAGAGGGACTACACTAGAAGAATGCTTGATATTTTAAAGAACAGTAACAGTTATACCATTGTTTCAAAAAATGAAATAAATATTTCTTATCAGAAAATCGATTACTTTTTGGATGACAATTTGTTACAGGGGCTCATTGACACAGAACTATATGACTTTTTAAAAGTTAAAAAGCCTGTTATTCCCGCAATTTTTGGTATACCCAAAATACACAAATGTTTATATGATCCTCCTATGAGACCTATTGTGTCATCACAAGGTTCTAAGACACAACCTCTTGCAATATATATAGATACGAAATTGAAGGGGTACCACTTGAAATACCAGCATATCCTAGTTGATTCATGGGATTTTTTAAAGAAGATTAGTAAAGTGACTTACAATGATAGTGTTATATTTATCACTATTGATGTTAAAGATTTATTTATGGTTATACCCCATTCCATCGGGTTGGACTGGTTTGAAAAGATACTTACCAAAGACTTTTTACAACCAGATGAATTCAGGATTATATTGGAAAACATGGAATTGGTACTTAGAAACAACTATATATTCTTCCAGGGTGACTATTATCACCAGACTGAAGGTGTAGCTATGGGGGCAGCTTGTACCCCCATGTACGCTAATATCATTATGTTATATTGGGAAAGATATTATGTTTTTGTATCAAAATATCACCAATATATTCATAGTTACTACAGACTCCTGGATGATATATTTATTTTATGGATAGGTCCGGAACATATTATTAGTGATTTTATTGATTATATCAACAAAAGTGCCTCTTTCCTTAGTTTTACCTATGAAATCCACAAAGATGAAATTCATTACCTTGATGTGAAATTATACAAAGATGAGACAGCTAAAAGGTACAAGTCCACTATTTATTGGAAAAATAATTTTTCCATCACATATCTCCACTTTGAAAGCGACCACCCCGTTCAATTGAAAAAGAATGTGTTGAAGGGACAAATGATTCGGGTTTCTAGGATGACTACAGAACATGATATATTTTTGAAAGAGTTAGACATTCTAGAAAACATGTTTCATGAAAGGGGGTACCCACATGAATTAACTGGAACTATAAAAAAGTTTGTGATAGATAGAAGGAGTACTAAATATACCCCGTTGCTTAGGTCTGATTATAATTTGGAGGATACTGCATATATTATTAACCCAGAAAATAGTGGTAATAAGAACATTGGAGATACTACAATTATTCCCTATTTGACATTAACTTATTACAGAAATATTGGATGGCTTAAAAACTGTATTAATGATACATGGGATATGTTTAGATCTATGCCCACAAGAGTGACGGTGTTTAAGAACACACTAACCTATAGTTATAGGAGAAACGAAAATTTGAAAAATATTCTGGAAAAGGGCAAAGAAAGGTACTCTGGAAAAAGTTATAATAACATTAACAATAAAAGGGGCACGTTTTGATATAGCAGATGTCCCCAATGTCCCTTTATTGCAGGAGAGAAGATTTTAAAACTTCCCAGTTTAAGAACAATTTTAAAAGCCAAGACATACAGTAGTTGTTACACTAAGGGGGGTTGTATATTTAGCCTATTGTAAATTCTGCTGGTGTTACTATATAGGAAAAACTGAAAGGCATTTACGGAAATGGATATATGAACATATAAGGGATATTAACTGTAAAAATGAGAACAATGCATTATACAGACATTCACTTGTTTGCCCAAATGCTAATTTTAAGTTTTGGGTATTAGAGATAGTGGAACCCCTAGACAGAGGAGGTGACTAGGAAACAAAACTTGCATATAGGGAGATGGTATGGCAGTTAAAATTAGGTGCGTGTAGTGGGAAGGGTCTCAATGACAATATATCAATAGCACCAGCCCTAAATATATATATATATATATATATATATATATATAATATTTATACATTTTTTACATACTTACATATTTATATTTATATACTATTTATAATTATACAATATTTATATTTTTACATGGATTGAATTTATAACAGCAATATCTATAGTATACATATTATAGATCATTTTAATATATATATATATATATATATATATATATATATATATATATATATATATATATATATTTTATGTGTAAATATATATATATATATATATATATATATATATATATATATATATATATATATATAAATACATTTATGTTTCAACCAAGTCAATTAGTATTAGGTATCTATTGTGAGGCATTCAGTTTTGTTTAATATATACTACTGTGTACGTATGCTGAGATATATCTTTAAGTCAATTGTCAATTATTTTATTTAATTGTTTTATTGATGGCAAACATTGTGAGTGGTAGTGTTATAAATAGCACTGCCAACATTTTAACATTGATTCTGAGGAGGTCTCCGGTAAGGAGACGAAAGCGCTTAATCCTGCTCTACTTTGCCTGTTTGATTTTTTTGGAATAAATCATTTTAATTTTGGTTCGAGTCGTTTGTGGGATTTGTTCTTGGAATTATTGTTGTAACCCACACTACACTGAGGACTGTCTTTATTGATCCGTGTAGCTGGTGTATGTTTTATAGATTCTACCCTCCTCACTGGGTGGTACCTTGATGTGTACATGAGTACAATCTATGGCACCCAGTACCTCTGGGTAGTGTGCTACACAGTAGAAGTGTTGCATATTACTGGCCCTCACCTCAGAGGTGAGGGGTAAATAAATGTGCTCATTGGCATGTGGTAGTATGGCATCCAGGAATTGTAGGAGTACGGTGGATGCTAATGCATGTGAGACCTCCATCATATCCCCAATTCGTCTTTGGAAGTTACCTGTGGCTATTATCCTAAGGGCTACACATACCTTTGTTTCCACTGGGATGGGTTCCCCTCTGTTGGCTCTGGTCTGAGTTGAGGGCAGCAGAGCTCAGTGAGTTCTTATAGTATGTCTCTGTTCATCCTGTAGCGGTCTACAATCTCCAGCTCATGTACCTCCTGGAAGGTTACCCTGGGCCTGTACATTCTTCTCCTTTCTGCCTAGGCCTATTGCTAGCAGCACCAGCAGCAGCATTGACTTTGGCATCTAGCAAATACAGATGTAGCAAACCTGCAGCAGCCTCTAGCATTGTTAAACTTAAAATTCCCAAGTCTGTACTCTAATGGTGTAGAGCATGGGTGGAAAATCAGAATGTAGGGTGTATGCATACTTTATAGTGCTCTGCTGTAGGTGCTGACTGTGTGATTGGCTATCTATGATGAACTCCACCTGCGAAGTACATCATTAAGAAGATTTAATGGCCCTAGTTTAAGTTAAACAGGGATAATCAGTAATTAATATATCACTGGCTTTTAGCTATACTCAGCACAGTGGAGTGCCATGCAAACATGCGGAAACAAGTGCTGCGCAGGTAAACAAAGCTTAGCAGTCAGTGTACACCCCCTCTGATGAGCACAGTGACATGATGTGCAAACAGGTGCAGCTGAGCTCCAATGAGCTTACAAGTCCGCAGACACACCCCTTCTTGATGTCAGCTACCTCTTCTGTGGACACTACCATGGTTCTGTGCCTACACTGAAAGGATATGCAGAGTCGCATACCCATTTCTGCTATTCAGTAACCCCAACTCATTTGCATAGGGATCCATGCACACAACCTGGAAAACTACACGATTTCAAGCCTTACCTTGTTAGCAACAGCACCATTCCACCATTGTAGGTACTCCACACAGGGTTCTATAATACATTTCTGTCATATACTATTAAATGTGTTTTTTCCACGCTTTTTTTTTTTTTCATAGAAGCATGTTTGCGCACTGTGGCAAGCTGTGCAAACATACCCAGATCATTAAAAAATAAAATTATTTTACCTTATTTTCCTAATGTTTTTGGACATGCAGTGGATAGTTTTGCTCATATCTATATGTGCCATGCCATTTCTATCCATCTACCTACATTTTTGCAGCCTCTGTAGTCTCTCTAAAATTATGTACATGGAATTTTTCTGTGTACACTACGGACACTGACACTGGGTCTGCAGGGCTGCCTATCTGCTTGCTGAATCACTCCACCTTCCCCATTTGCATGAAATTTACCTGATTATGAGGTGATTTGCATGCCACAGATACTTCTGTGTTGGTGCGTGCGTGCACACCACCCAACTGTGTTTGCTGAATTGCAAACGTGCTTACTTTCATGTAAGCAGCATGCCACGAAGCCTACACAGTAAAAAGGATGGTGTAGGCCTTATTAAATTCCCTCATTTTTTTATGTTCTGTTAAATAAAGCACCCCCTACAATTTTCATTAGGTGCCATGGAATCTTTTGCATTCGCATGAGCTACTGTCAACTCATACAGATCAGTTTAACATGTCATCTGAATGACAATACACTAATGAATGCGGTACCCCCTTATGCTGCAGTGCAGTATCAGCAATCCATCTGCCTGGTGCATGACTAGAACCCACAGCCTTCTACACCAAAGGCAAGTGTACTATCTGTTGCACCACTGACACTGTGTTATAGGTGAGGTAAATGCGATCCAGTCAAAAGATTGGACGTAGTATATACAAATATGGAGGGACATTTTATCAATAAAGAGAGAAGGAATTATAAAATACTAAGACCTACAATAGCAGAGCTAATAACAGGAGAAGTAGATGTTATATATATATGTAGTAGAGAATGGATAAGTCAGATGGGGAAGCAGTGGGTAAGAGTTTTATATGTTGGAGAGGTTAGGAGATTAAGCGGCAAAGGTTTTTGGAGAAGAATGTAGTAATGCACCCATGAGAGTTTAGTGACAAAGCCTGTGCTCTGACATGTGCACTCATGTTGTTCAGTTAGGTATTGTTTGAGCTGAGGACTGATCTGTTTGTAGTCTCTGATTTCATCAATATTACTTGACAATGACTGCCACAGTTTAGGAGGAATACACAAAGACACTGTGGTCTGTGGAATGATGTTTAGTAGATGGAGTTATGAGAGTAGGGCTGTTAGTGGATTGGCTTCTTAGATTGTAGTGTAGGTTAGGTGTAGTTAGTGTTGTAGTTGGGGGAAGTGTATGTCTCGGTATATAAGTTTGAAGTGAAAGTAGACATGAAGGAATATGGGCTCTGCCTTGAATCTGTTGCCAGTTTTCCTTTTCCAAGGTGTTGCTGTGGTGTTTACACAGAGGGGAGCTGGTGATAAATTGGCATATTTTATTAGAATGAGATTGTAAGGTGGGATTGTTTTTATAAGGCAGTGGCAAATGGGTGTAGGCCATATTCTAGTTGTTCATAGGTTCATAGGTTCATAGGTTGATACTAGGCTATCTGCCCTAGGGCATTTATAAGCCTAGCCAGAGTGTGTTTGGCTTTTGCCACCCTTTTAGATTAGTTGACTGTGCCTCTGTATAGTAGGTTACAGAAGGTAGCCCTTTTAAGGTTAGTTTATTGTACCTCTGTCAAGCAGGGACACAGAAGAGATTCCAGGGGTAAACTTATGATCTCCCATCCACTCGTCAAGATTTCCCTTGAAGAGGGTCAGTGAGGGGCTCTACCTAACATGGATTGGGATTTTGTTCCAGAGTGGGGGGAGCCTCTGGGATATGAATCTGCCCTCCAGCATGTCCTATTTATTTCTGTGCTGAGGTTCAAGTCCCTGGAGCATGTAGCTCTAAGGGATTTGGATTTCCTGAGGTGAAGCATGTCCATTAATTCTGGGTTGGACATGGCTTTATACGCCAGACACAGATTGCCTCTGAGTAGGCGGTACGCAACTGAGTAGAGCTGGAGTTTCTTTAGCCGAACTGCATAGGGCATCTGTTTGAGCCCCTTGATCCTCTTGGTGAGATACTTTTGGGGTCTTTCCAGTTGCTGAAGGTGTCGGGTAAGGTACATCCCAAATGGGGCATTGTACTCAATTATGGGCCTGATAAGTGATGAGTAGAGGGGCACAATGACCTCTCTTGATCTAGATGTGAATCCTTTCATGATAAGGTGGGCTATATAGAAGGTATGTAGCAGGATACCTTTGCCTAAGGCTGCTCTAGGAGATTGTGAAAGGAAATTAAATATATTTTAGGCCCATACTAGGAGGTGGATGACTTTGGATCTGACTTTCTGAATGTGGTCTTGGAAGTTGAAGGACTGGTTAAGCCAAATGCCAAGGTATCTAAATGATGATTTGCTAAGATAAGAGCTTTGATATGAATCAGGATGTCAGCTTTTCTTTAAAGAACCCTGAGTGCAGCTGCAACACTTCCACATTTGAAATACACTCTTCATATTTTGACTGACTTAGTTTGTTTCTACTTCACTGGAAGCTTTTGCAGTCAGTCTGCCTTATACAGAATAGGCCCTGTTCTCCTCATTTTGCTTTGAGATGGTTTTCTGTAGATTTCTCATTAAAAATTGCAGCAGTGATCTGGCTGAACAGCACCATATTTTCTGTATTATAAATCTTTAGCATAATTGTAGTGGTTTGTATCAATTTATTTTGAAAAACAGTTTAAAACAGCCCCTCTGATATTACTGACATGTCAATGCCTGTAACTAAGTTGTTATCCACCATAAAATGTTTGTAAATTATTGCTTTTCTTTGTCACTTGTTAGTAAGAATACTGAGAGCTCAAACTCTTCAGTCACCACATACCTAATGTTTTTATTATAAACTCCTTTGTTTTACATGCATAACTAACTGATTTTATGTAGAGCAATGGAAGAGGCTATCCAGTTCACACAGGCCAAAGACTTTGATACTGTTCTTCATCCAGGTATTATTAACACTCAAACATAAATCCATATGTTGTGCATTGGATAGCTAACTGGTTAAATTCCTCCAAGTCTTTTGGGTTTTTAGTATCATGTCGGGAATGAACCACATTCTTAAGTCAAAGTATGATTAAAGTTCATGCAATTAGTATTGTTTCAATCTTTCATGTTTGCCAAAAGTGCTCTTCGCAGCACCCACAATGTGCCCAGAACTGACTCCTTCTCTAATTCATAGTTACATGTATCGGTAGCATTTCTAAATACAACTGTAAATTATTTTCATAGATTTCAATTCAATTCTTTTTTTATGAGACCCATTGCTCCAACTACAATTGAAACCATCTGATTATCCTTCTTCCACAGTGTCCTCATTTCTGCTGCAAATTCTGGTATTTTATGACTTTGTGTCTGTCAGTCAGAAACTGTAATCACTGGGTGTAGCTCTTTCAATGATCAATGCTATTAGCGTATTCTTTTCATGGCCTATTAAATCTGATTTTTTTGCATCTATTTTCTGAAATGTTGGTCATGGGTGATCCCATGTGATATACATTTCATCATTCTAAATAATGCTTTGTGGCACATGTTTCCAATGCTTCTCAGCTACTTCAGCGTTGTAATGTCTGCACAATCTCCAGTGCAACAGTGTTTCCACATTATCATGCCTTTCAATATATATAGGCCCTCTGCCATTAGTCAATCACACCCAGCAACAAGACGTGAAACTGTTTCCAGTTCTGTTTTACAGAATCTGCATTTGTCTGTTTCTCCCATGTGCTCAATGGACTTTGTACACCAATGTGTACATAGTCCAGTATTCCTGGGCCACCAATGCTAACCTTTCATCTTATGGTATAAATCCACCTCTCCTTAACCATTCTTGCATCAGATCCTGATCAACATGAGATTGTCCAGGAGTTTACTATACTTGCAACTATATTTATGATTTTTCCACGTTTCTTCCCCTCTCCCTTTACCCATCTCCTTGTATTCTTTCTTTTGTTTTTGGCACATATAGTTGCTGCCCAGTTTTTGTCTACTTATGGTTTGATTTCCATTCCTGATTGACATCAATATGCTTCTGCTAAACTAAGCAGGGAAGTCTTCTTAGACTTCTCCTCATGTTTTAAAACTTTCACTTATATTTGGATTATGTAAAGTCAATAAATATGTATGCAGCTTTCCAAGTGTAGATCTATGCATGTTATCAATTTCAAGGAGGCTCATACCTCTTTCCGAATGAGAAATATATAATCTTGGTAGGCACTGATTTTTATATATTGTTTGATAAGCATGAAGCATTTTTCTCATTTTCCTGTCCATCTGAACCAGTACCTTTTGGGGCCAATCAATCAACCCAAAACTGTAAGTTAGAACAGGACTAACAAATTGGTTTATAACTTGAACTTTGTTCCTAGATGTTTTCAGTACTAATTTTAGTCTTCTAAAATATTCCTTACTGAGTTTAGTTAGCATTTGTTCATGTTTTATTGTTAATCCTTCATCAATTTCCAAAAAAAAAAAATGATATACTCCTTCCTGCTCAAGTTCCTTTATATTACATTTCTGTCTTAGACTTACATTTTCTTGGTGCTGCAGCTTTCCTGCTTTAAAATGTTGTTTTTGCACATTTATCAAGAGCAAGTAACAGCCTTATATCATTTGAAGAAGTTTTAAACAACAGCAGTTGTGCTTTCAGCTCCTCATCTGATGACCTATACAGTTTTAAATCATCCACATAAAGTGGATGAGAAGTCTTTACACTTAGTTGTTTTCTGGGAACCAAATTGTAACCATGACCTAATCTGTTAAATAGCTTAATGGGTTAAGGGCAGACAAAAGAACAGTGGTGACAAAGAGTCACCACGGAATATCCCCCTTTGAACATATATCCCTCAGATAATACATTTTCATTTATCATGGCTTAGCTGGAAAGTGGTTTACCACTGTTTCATGGCCACTGTAATGTAATTGATCAATGTAGTATGTATCATACACATCTGTAAGCACTCCTTTATCCATAAATGTGGGATGCTATCAAATGTTTTTTAGTAATCTATCCATGACATACTTAGATTCTTCCCCTTTTTACAAATCACCATTGTAACTTTATTTAGCAACAAATAATCCTTTGTTCCACATGTTCCACATAACTTTCTTTTGTTACCCTTTTGTTCTATTGCCATTATTGAGTTTTCTTTTAAATGATTATAAACTCTGTTGGCATCAGTTTCAGAATATAGTTTATACATTGTTGGAAGACAAGTTATTTGTCTATAGTTCTTAGGATAGCTTGCAGGTTCAGTTTTGAGGAATATCATTTTTCCTGCTATTAACCAGGCTGGTGACTGTTTGGGAGATGCTCATATAAATAGTTCGTACTCAGGGCTAAATCTTCATGTAAAGATATTAATACTTTTAGCCAGAAGTTAGGTACTGCATCTGGGTCTGGGGGTTTCCAGTTAGGAGATTTTCTTAATTAATTTTGTTTCAGTTTCTCTGCATGTTACTTCATTCCATTTCATATCCTATACATTTGAACTTCTTACTGTTTCTTTTACTTCTTCTATCCATTCAGCATCTTTGTTACATTCCACAGGGTCTTCATAGACATTTCTCTAAAATACGTCTATTTCTTTTTTTTTTTTTTTTTGGTACTATTTCTATGCCTTTTGCTTTGTTTCCCAATTCTCTATAAAGTTTTTTTGGGTCATCAACAAATTGCTTATTTAGTGCTTTTCCTTTATATCTATCTGCATATTTTCTAAGTTTTAATGCCTGTGCTGATATCTTTAGTTTATTATTTGCAGTAGTGGATGACAGATCCTGGTCTGTTCTGATACTGTGCATTGCTTTTATCACGTCTACCTTTCTAAGTATTTTTAGTGATCTGTTCCCTCTCCTATACTTTTCTAACAGTGACACATCTTGTCTAAATTGCTTTATAGTTTTCTCTCTTTGATACTTCCATGATGGCATTTGATCTCGTACCTTCCTTTCCCTTATTGCTGTTTGTTTTTGTGGTAAAACTTTATCTGTTATTAATTTAGCTGCACAGTATTATATCCTATTTGCTTCTGTTATATCACATGAATTCCTGTTAATAGTCTTAATTACTGTGTTCATCTGTTTAGTAAGACTTCTAACATGTTGGGTCTTATTTAATTTCTGTAATCTATTTCTTTCATCACTCTTAATATGTCTATCCATCTTTATTAAATCAAACAACTCTTCCCTTAGATCATTTTTTTAAACTGAGGGCACATTATTTGTTTCCCATTGGTATTCTACAAAAAGTTCCAGAACATTTTCCTGTGACATATTTTCTTCAGCTGCATCCTGTATCATCTATTGCTGTTTCATATGGGAATTAATTGGCCCATCACACCACAACATTGACTGCGCCAGATTTGCCACTGTTTCCTGCTCCATCCCTTGCTGTGCAACTCCAACCAAACTTTTGTACTGGGTCCTACTGAAGGCTCCAGTGTATCTTCATGTGGCAGTTGATCAAGATGCTTCCTGTTCCACCTATTTCTCTTAAATTTTGGAACTCATTGTTCCATCATGCTGTAACATTACCTGAGTTGGATTGTCTACACTAAATCTTTCACTTCACAGGTAATCCATAACTTCTGTTTTTATTTCTTTAACTTCTCCATTACTAATATTATTTTCTACTCCTCCCTTGTTTTCATATTTTTTGTATTGCGAAATTTTCCATAACTGGATACCTTTGCCTCTATTTCTGTTCAAATATCTTTGGTGCTGCTTTTTTTTGTATTGATTAGTTTGACTTTCCCCTTTGCATAAATATTACACCATATCCAATCTCCTTTTCTTTCCCATGTCCATATTTCTTTTTTATATCTTTCAAAAATCTCTAGGTTTTGTTCTTTATATTTTCAAACTTAATGTGTTGGTATTTTTTCCAAGTGGCCCAAAGTTTCCTTGTCTGTATACTGTTTTTCATGGATCTGTTGTATTAATGAACACAAATTTGTATTTGAAGCATTTGACAGTTTTTCTTATGCAAGTATTTTTCTTTCCTCTAATTTATCATTTAATCTTTTTGAATATCTTCTACCTGGAAATTCTGGGCTTCTTGAATAATAGCAACAATACATAATTTCTTCATTATCCACAGTAGTCCACTAGATCATCTCTATGGCACTTTTTTAGCCTGTCAGTTTTTTGTTTTTTGTGGACTTTCATTTCCTTTAACAATGTGGGGGGGGCATCCTCCCCCTGAGCCTGTCCTAACCTTCCATTGTAGGAATGCTTCCATGTCTTGAGGATTCTACACTGTCATTTTCTCCAGTTCTGGCACCAGTGCACATACTAGGATTGGGCATTTTTTTTATCCTGAGACTTGTGCACTCAGTTCTCTTTTTTATTTTTAGCCTACCTCTGTCTATGGTATAAGATATATAAAATACAGTCTATATATTGACCTGAATGAAGAAGGCAAGGAACATTGTTTCTGCAGCAGACAAAACCAACATTTTAATAATCCTTCATATTTAAAATGATAATAAAAGATAAGCGCTTTTGTCCTGGTATCCCAGATTTTCATCAGACAAATGTTGGAAGTACAAGCCTCAATTTTAAATCACCCATTTTAGGTCACATGATTTAAATTAAAGTTAAACACCTTCACCCAGCACTTGTTTAAAGGAACATTAGTTCTAAAATGTTGCAGAAAGCTTCATACCTCTCCTATTTACACTATCATAAATATACATAAAAACTAAAATCAAATAAATAAAATATAAAATTAAATAGATATAGATATAAAACAACCATGGTACATGCCTGAACCACACAAACAGAGCAGCAACCTTTTAAAAGAAATAAAAATGTATGTATATGGTGGTAGAAATAAATTAATCACCAGAATACTTAAATATTTAAAAATCCATATTTTAAAACACTTTTGTTATGTTTTTTCATCTTTCCAATGCTTTGGTGTTCAGCAAACAGGCAATGGTACAGTTGTAATTCAAGCTTGACAATTTAAAAGCATTAAATAAAAGTTGCTAGTATAATTCTCTAATTTCAAGTGTTATTGTCCATGTCCCCCCCCCTACCCCTTTACTCAGACTAATTTGTTCAGTAGTTGCTAATCTGAATTTATTTTTTGGGTACAGTAAAATGTGCTTAGCCAATGCACCAATGCATTAGTTGTTTTTTGTTTTCTAATATCATACAGGTGTTGATATATGCGCTCCTTCAGAGTACTTTCAGTCTTCCCTATATAATAGCATTGCCCCTTTAGATTGACAGATAAATTTACCTTTTATGTAAAAAAATCTGTTATTGATTAGCCATTGCTCCACTACCTTACAATAGTGACATTGACCACTCGTTCTCATACCCCTAACCATTGTATCAGGGAGAGGTTGGTTTAGGGAATTTTCAAGGATATTTTTCAAACTAAATCCATTTGTATGTACTACAATAGGTTTGCCCCAGCTTATTATGGGTCTCCCTATCATCTTCTATAATGGCACAATATTTCCCAAGAATCCGAGACTGATTGTGGATGGGAGAGGGTCACTAACTAGTGCATGTGTGAAATTTTTAGACATCACATTAAAGCAATTATTAGAGGATGAGAAGCGGGTTTGTAGGGACCTCTCTGATTTTCTGGAAAAAAATAACTATTTAGAATTTAATGAGGGGGACTTGATGGTTACATTTAATATAAAAGACCTATATAAAATCATCCCACATGCATTGGGTTGAATGGCTTTGTGAATTTTTAAATGAAAAAATACTGAGCAAGAGAAAATTAATTTATATGAGGAAATACTCGATCTTATATTAAAAATAATTGAATCTTTCTGAAGGTAAAGTTTACCTTCAACTAAAATGAGTAAGCTTTGGGCTCTGATGTTGGTTCACTGTTCACAAACATTGGTATGATACACTGGGAGAAACAGTTTTGTTGAGTAGTGTATACAAGGAATCATTTAGACTTTACATTAGATATCTAGATGATATGTTTTTGGTATAGAAGGACACCACGGATCAGTTAACTGAATTTATTCAGTATATTAATCAGACTCCCAATTTCCTGGTTTTTACATCACAAGTAGAGAATGAAAGAATGCCCTACTCAGATATACTCCTTGAGAAAGAGTACTCAAAAAGAACCTATATTTCAAAATTTACAGAAAGCCCACATACTCCAATACCATCCTACACTACACCAGCTCACACCCTGCACAACAGAAAGAGCTATCATTAAGGGGCAATTTGTAAAGGCAGTGAGGATGGTAACAAATCATAATCATTTTATTGCAGAATGTAAAACCATGGAGTCTGTTTCTGAATAGGGGTTACCCCAAGACTATGACAAAACAATTGATGGATGAGGTGGTGTTTAAGAGGAAAACTAAACATTTTGTTCCAATTATGTCCTTAGAGGACATGACACTTGATAGGCAAGAGAATTTTAATGGATACATGCCTTGCCCTTATAAGAGCACATTCATCACTACCTGTAATATGGATAGTGATTTAATAAGATGGATTCTTGAAAAAAATTGGGCCGTTATAGAAGATGATAAAGAGACCCATAAAAAACTAGGGGACAAATGTTTTGTAGTATATAAGAAAGGATTTAGTTTGAAAAATCTCCAAAACAACCTCCCCCTGATACTATGTTTAAGAGTATGAGAAAGTGTGGTCAATATCACTATTGTAAATACATTAAGGTAGGGAAGCAATGCCTTATCAATTATAGATTTTTTTGACATAAAAGGTAAATTTAATTGTCAGTCTAAAGGGATGGTCTATGTCGCTGTGTGTCAGGGATACCAATGCTATTATATAGGGAAGACTGAAGGTACTCTGAAAGAGCAGATATATCAACACCTATATGATATTAGAAAACAAAAAACACCTAACACATTGGCTAAGCAAATTTTGGTGTACCCAGAACATGAATTTAGATTTGCAATTATTGAACAAACTGGTCTGAGTAAGAGGGGGAAGCATGGAAAATAACAATTGCAATCAGTAAATTATACTGGCAACATTTATTTAATGCTTTTAAATTGCTGTCTGCTGAAAAGGAAAGCATTGGAAAGATGAAACAATATAATGATAGTGCTTTAAAATATGGATTTTTAAATATTTAACTATTAATTCTGGAGATTAATTTATTTCTACCAGCATATGCATATGTTTTTATTTATTTTAAAATGTTGCTGCTCTCTTTGCATGATTTGGGCATGTAGCATGTTTTTTTATATATTTACATAAATGGGTAGTATCTATTTAATTTTATATTTTATTTATTTGATTGTAGTTTTTATATATATTTATGATAGTGTAAATAGGAGAGGTATGAAGCTTTCTGCAATGTTTTGGAGCTAATATTCCTTTAAACAAGTGTTGGGTGAAGGTGTTTAACTTTTAATTAAATCACATGAACTAAAGCAGATGATTTAAAACTGAGGCTTGTACTTCTAACATTTATCTGATGAAGTCCTGGGGATACCAGGATGAAAACACTTATCTTTTATATCATAAAAATTTTGGTTTTAACAAATGTAGAAACAACCTTCCTTGCCTTTTTCATTTAGGTCATAGTATTTGGTTTTGTGCTGATTCCTGGTTCTGTGGTGTGTGTTTCACAGTCTATATATCATTGATGTCTTGGTGAGGTTTTGTGAAAACAGGGTGCACCAAGTGAAGGCACTCCCTAAGGCTTCAGGTTGAATTCAGCTCTGGCAATTCTATTCTCTTTTTCTTGCTGATTTTATCGTCTCTCCTTTTGGACCCCTAACTGGTTGTCTGACCAAACCCATGTTCAGTTAATGTCAGGAGTGCTACTTCTGAAAGTAAAACTGCTATCAGTGGTGTCTCACAGGGTGAAGTGCTGGTTCCCTCCTATTTGGCATTTACTTCTCAGAGTTTCAAACCAATAACCCTGACTTATAGTTACCTGTATCTGTAGATGACTACAAAATGGATATAGTTGTTAATTTACTTGCTGGCATGAAATTGCTCCAGCAAGGGTTATACCATGTCAAAAATTGATGCAAAGATAATGGTCTCAAATTAATTGCAGAAAATGTAGCGTAGTTAAATCTTGTAGGCAAAGCAGTTCCACATTCTACCTCATAAATTACATACCTCTCCAGACTGACTCTGTCATTATTGATCTTCTTCTTCTTTCGGCTGCTCCCGTTAGGGGTCGCCACAGCAGATCAACTGTTTCCATTTCTTCCTGTCTTCTGCATCTTGCTCTGTCACACCAAACACCTGCATTTCCTCTCTCACCACATCCATAAACCTTATCTTAGAACTTTCTCTTTTCCTGTTACCTGGCAGCTTCATCCTTAGCATCTTTTTCCCAATATACTCTACATCCCTCCTCAGCACATGTCCAAACCAATGTAATCTTGCCTCTCTGGCTTTGTCTCCAAACCTTCCAACCTGGGCTGACCCTCTAATATACTTATTCCTAATCCTGTCCATCCTCGTCACACCCAGTGCAAATCTTAACATCTTTAACTCTGCCACGTCAAGCTCTGACTCCTGACTTTTTGTCAATGCCACTGTCTGCAACCCGTATAACATAGCTGGTCTCACTACCCTCTTGTAGACCTTCCCTTTCACTCTTACTGGTACTTGTCTGTCAAAACTCACTCCTGAAACTCTTCTCCACCCATTCCATCCTGCCTGTACTCTCTTCGTCACCTCTCTTTTACACTCACCATTACTCTTGATCTAGGTGCATAATTCCTTTTCTTTTGACCATCATGTCTCTACAGCAGTCAGGGAAACGTTTTACTGGCCTAACTAATTTCCAGGTGCATCTCCTTTTGATAAAAATAAGTCATACTTCCCTGGTACTCATCTCTCATCATACCTGTTCAGCATTGGCCTATCTAAATATATCATTAAAGTTGGGAAAACTAATGGACTCAACAAAAAAGATCACTGACCTCAAGACCCACAGCTGTCCTGACAGACTGGCAGCACTCTTCATGTATTCTGCATCTTGTAGACTCTTTTATGATTGTTTGTGCTTAGCCTTTCATGCCATGAAATACCTTATCCTTGATCTCTTACAAGTTTGAAAATAAATAAATAAATACATGTTTTCTCAAATGACTGCATAAAAGACATAAAGCCACATTGGTGTGATAGATTCATTGTCCACTGCATCCCATATTTTTTTGAAAGTAAAGTTTGACAATTAATAGGGTAGCTACAGATTCCCCATGGGTCTGATCTATGTTACCATCCTGAAAGCAACAGGAAGTTCTTGAAAATAGACTACTGGCTAAGCTCAAATAGTCTGTAGAATAATTTTTAGTATTTATCTGTGAACCTATAAACTTTAGAATGGTCTTCTAGTTTGACACAATTGTTACACATCACCTCTTTAAAACTGCATTCTTTAGATCTGTGGAGCACTATACTGACCGTGGTCATCTTCTCCTTCTGAGTTGCCCCTTTTGCTTTATCTTCTATTGACAAATTGTGTTTCTGTAACTGCTGGATATCCTGGCCTTCAGTTTTATATACTGAAATCAACTTCAAAAGGTTTTTGGAATGTTATGTTTGGCAAACTTTTTTTATCAAGTTTCTCTGCAGATTATTCACAAATCTGTCTTGCCAAACCATACTTAAGTCAAAGCAAAACTCACGGTTAACTGCATATCCTGTAATTCTGTAATGTATTTATTATAATGCCTCTCACCTTTTGCTTCTAGTGGATGAGATGAAACAGATATGCAGTGGAAAACAGTTTGGGCTCAAAATGGTTCTTTAAGATTTCCATAGTCCAGTCTAAGTTTGACAAGGCTTTATGGTCGCTACTACCCTGTGGAGCAATATGGGTAACTTAAGAAGCTTGCAGAAGTTATGCTGAATTAATCAAACCTCCCTCAACAGAATGATAAATATGTAAAACTTAGTCATTAGTTTTTAAATTATTTATATTGCAAAACTAAGTGAATGGTATTATTCTTCTACACCTAACAGTAACAAGCAGTAACAGAAACCCAGTTTTCCTGTTAAGTCCATTTGTAAGAGGTTTAGAATATTCCTTAATGTCTTTCCAGCTAAATATTAAGGTGGAGAGGTTGAGGGGGGATGTCACCTCCCCTTACAAATATAATTAATGGACATATATTTTGCTTTATTGATCAAGGACAATTTGTCCCAAATCACTGGCACTTCATTCTAAAATGCACAGAACTGGTGTGATTATCCTGTTCTAAAAGCATTTTAAGGGAGGTAGGTATAGTAAAATTATTCTCAAATATTTTTCCTTCTGGATTAATTGGCTAGACTACACTTGATCTTAGCCAGATAGGTGAGAAGAGACTAAACTCTTGATTGCCCACATTTAAATTTCAACCACCACACCCAGCAAAGTAGTCAGATATTTATCATCTGAAATGCCACTATCAAAAGAATGCTTTGTGAGATCAGTTTGGTACACTGTAACTCTGTGCTGGGTTTGAATTCCTCATTTCAACCTTAGTTGCTGTACTCTCCCCTAACTAGTTTAAACCCTCATCACCAGTTTTCCTTTTAGTATTGTCTTAGCAAACAGAAGACCTCTTATTTTATTAGAATTGTTCTGTCTTTCACTAGCAGTTCACACAGCATGCAGGAACCAAGAACGTCATAAACTGTGGAATCTGTACTATGTCTAAACAGACTTAAATACAACAAATGTGTTTTAACTATCTTAAATAATCTAATCTTGTTATTGCATATTAACATTCTTATCATAAAAAGGTGATCTCCTTTCAATGGCTTATTTTTAATTTTGATAACTTTTTTCAAATTATGACTAAGGCTAAATAGGCAAGGATGGAAATATGTTTTTTTTTACTTTGTTTTACCTTCAGACTAAGGAGAAAGTCTCCAGCATGTAGCTCAATGGCTTGAGTTAGTGCTGGCTGAGAAAGTCACAACGTGAACAGTTGTCTAATGGCTTCATCACTTATCTGTTGGTGTAGATGGAGTCTGATATCTGCCTCCCTTTCTCTCTATCCCATGACAATTTGCTCTTACAAAAAAAAAGAATCACCTTTCTGACTACAGACCTGTAAATCTTCCACCTGTTCTTTTTATTTGCTATATTTCTTTTGTAACAAAACAACCCATCCTAGATTGCTTGTCATCTGATCTGTTATGGGACGCTCATCTATCTCTTTGGTCAACAACTTCTAGGCTTAGGGTTCTTGTATGCCTCCAGTGGATATTTAACAATTGCTCTGGGTGCCAGTGAGGGGTAGTAACTGGTCTAAGAAATCTGTCCGTCATAAAGACAAACTGTTATTTACTGAGGCTGTCTTTGAAAGTGATGTTCCACTTATCAGTTAGGTGTGCCCCAATTCTACTTGGCACCATCTTGGTGTACAGGATTACTTCCTCTTCCTTTATGGTACTGAGACATTGTCACAAACCAAGCAGAACTTCTTGCTGTGCAGTACCTAAGCTGCAGATCTTATCCAAAGCTGATCAACAGGCTTTGCTATTACAGTTCTAGAATACATGCATACCCTTCCACATTCACAGTGCTAGATTTATTGATCTCTTATTCCATGTGCTTTTTATCATCTCATACACTGTAGTGAGCTATATTTTACCATGATCACTTTCCCATTCTTTCTATTTCTGTCATCTCTGTTTCTCAAAGTTTCATGGAGGGAGGGGTGAAGAGTTAGGTAGTAACTTGCTTACATTTTGTCACAAATCAATGCACTTCATTTTGATGTTTCAGAAGTTCTTTCTGTAGTTCACAGGGACATGTCCATGCTATTTTTTTGAAGTCCCCGTGCTCCAGCTCAGTCATCATCTGCCAGACACCTTTCTTAATTCTCCAGCCCTAACACTGGCACTGCTCCCTGATTTTAGGTCTGCTGGCAGGGTAAGATGGTGAAGTGGAGAGTAACATTAGTAAGGTACTATCTCCAGCATTGGACTGCCTAGCAAAGTGGGAAGGAGAAGTGGAACGATTCTTGGTGGTGAAGTGGAGGAGGCATACATTTGGGTTTCAGATTTCATATCTTTCAAAAAATGCATGCTAACACAAATCTTGTTATTATAGCAACTTTCTAAGTTTATAAGAGTAATATTTAAAATCTGCCCCTATTTTTGGGTTTTGGTTCACCATTGTTTTAGGCTTTGTCCAGATTTCTTGCACTAAGAGATTGAGAGGTATGCCTGCAGCATTATTTTCTGCATGCATCAGGCTTTTCTTTTCCCCTCCACCAGTGTGCTGACATTATATCATTAGGCTGGGTGAGCAATAAGGTGTGACCTCTGAACATGTGACCACGCAAGGGCCTAAGGCCACTATGTCTTTTTGTCCATCCTGCATGGCCAGACTCTCAATAAATTCAAACCCTGGCCTCCACCAGGGCTTGAACAATCTTCCCATATCAGCACGGACCCTCCCTCCCTGGATAAGAATGCCCATCCTCACTGCTAACACCATCAGATGCCCAGGCCACTAATCAGTAGTCAGGGCATCATCTGTCCACATTACTGGGCTGACAGGTTATCTCCATCTTCATCTTATCTGTTTATATTGATGCATCTTCCCAAGTTCTTGAATAAGCTCAGATTTAAACAGCTATGGGGGAAGAAAGACACAGGTCCAGATGGGTCATTAGGGCAAATGCTGCTGAAGGCAGCCACAAATATATGTGTGGCAGAATTCTGTTTTTTGTGTAACAAAGTTAATTATCTTCATAGTGTAATGAGAATCAAGATAATTGATCTTATTGGTCAGAAACATGAAGCAGCAATTTGAAGATGTTACTAGTGGAACCCCTGCAAATTTGTGTTTATTTTTATACTTTTATTTACTAAATCATTCTGAAGATAAATTGAACTTCATATAATCCAAGATAAGTGAAAGCAAAGTCTTATTACAATATAATAAACAGTAAATTTGGTAAACTTTGCTTAGAACTAAATTATTTCTATTTACTGGTATAAAAATAGGAAAGAGACAGAACTCTTTGTTAGAAGATAACACTTTAAAATATCACATATCTTTCGACAGAAGCACAGCCATGATGGGAAAAAGATGGAAGAGAACAAAAGTAAATACAGAAAGCAATATGGAGATGATAAGAAAAAGCAATTAATTTAAAAATACATAGCAGATGAATTGACCGAGGTCCAGATTCCAAAAGAGCTGCTCTCAGTGTAAGCCTGCTCTGATTCCAAAAGACTTGCTCTCAGTATAAGTGACTTAAGTGTAATGCTCACCTATAAACAGGCTTGCACTGGGAACCAGATATCAAAAGAGGCTACTAGGTTAATATACCAAGAGCTTTTTAAGCCTAGCTGTTCATGCTCCAATTTTCCCATTATCAATGCCCATGGGCTAGAATGGCTTTGGTATATGCCTGTGCTTTAGGGCATCTGGAAACTGCCCCTGTTCATAAGGGCTGCAGTCGAGAAGCCCAGGGGTGAATTTGTGATTTCCCATCCATTGTTCCAAATTGCATTTGAATAGGCATAGGGAAGAGCTCTGTTTCACATGAAAGGAGAGTGTTCCAGAGAAGGTGGAATCTCTGAGACACATACCCGTCACTCCAGCATGTTTTGTTTGTTACAGACAAGGCTTAGATCCTTAGATTGGGTGAGTCTACTGCAGTTTGTTTTGTTAATGTGCATTAGATTCATCAGTGATGGATTGGAGAATGCCTTGCAGGTCAAGCATAGATTGCCCCTCAGTAGTCTGTAAGAGACTGAGTACAGGGATAGGGCTTTCAGGTGGTCCGCATATTTTTTATATCCTGTATTATTTTAGTGAGGAACCTCTGTGGCCACTCCAGTTGTTGCAACTGCCTGGTCAGAAACATGCTGAAGGGTGAATTGTACTTGATTATTGGTCTAATGAGGGCTGAGTATAGTGGGACTATGATCTCCTTAGATCTGGATGCTATGCCCTTACTTATAAGTTGCATCACACAGAAGGATTTTCTCACTACCATGGACACATGATGATCAAAGTTCAGGTTACTGTCAACCTGAGTTCTGAAGTCCCTTATCACTGGGTCTACTCTTAGGAGAGTTTTATCAATGCTGTAATTAGCAGGGGTGGTCATCTTCCCAAAGGGTATGATTATGCAATTTTTTGCACTGAGTTTTAGGCCATAGTTCTAGGACCAGTTACCTTCCTGGAGGATATCTTTATCTTTGGAGGATTCAGTGATTGTACCCAGTGTGCAGTCATCAGCATATATGGTCAAAAAGACTCTCCAGATTTGCCTCAACATCAGAGAAATATATTTCAAATATAAGAGGTCTCAATACCAAGTCTTGTGGGATACCCACTAGTAACAGGCCTCTTGGTGGAGGTGGATTCCCCCACCCTAACTTCATGTGTCCTATCTGTGAGCCATTTGGCTATCCATTGGGTGACATAGGCATTTATGCCTAAATTTGTGAGTTTGTCTATAATACCTGAGTGAGGTATTGTGTCAAGTGCTTTTGCCAGGTCAAAATGGACAGTGTGTACCATTTTGCCCTTGTTCATGGTTCTAGTGACCTTTTCGAAGAAGTCCAATAAGTTTAGTTTGCAAGACCTGCCCTTGCTGAAACTAAACTGGGATGAGTCCCGTGTTTGAAGATTTCCTATGCCTTTGTTTATCAGTTCCGCAAAAATTCTTTCCATGCTCTTGCATATAAGACTAGTCAAACGTATGGGTCTGCAGTTCACTGGATTTGGTGATGGTCCATCTTTGTATAGAGGGATGACAATTGTAGTGCTCCAATCCCTTGAGATGAAGCCTGTTTCAAGGCTGTGTTTGAATAGAGATTCTTGTTGATCTGACAAGTCATGTTTCAAGCTATTTAGGATGCATCCTATGATATTATCAAGGCCCATTGATGCAGAGTGTTTTTAGCTCTGGAGAGTGCAATGAGGACCAGTTCTTTAGTGATAGTTGGAGGAGAAATAATAGAGGGTATTTCCTGGAGGGAAAACGGGTGTGGTGGAGGGGTGAAACTGAAGCTAAATTTATCAGCCAGCAAATTTGCTATATTGGCTGGTTCATCAGAGGAAGTTCCATTTAGTATTAGTTCAGCACAATATTGGGTGCTCCCTTTAAGGTTGCATGCATAATTGAAAAATGCCTTATGATTATCCTCAGTCGGGGATGCTATTTTTGTGTCAAAACTGGCTTTGGTGGAGTTGATTAGTCCTCTGAGTAGCAGCTTGTCGAGACTAATGAGGGAGTCTTTTTGTCTTTTGGGCATAACCCTTCTTATTTTGGACAGGATTTTCATTATTTTGTTGTACAACCTAATTATACTGGGGGTGCTTATTTTTGGAGTTTGTCCTAAGTTTATTTCAGTTTGGTACTGCTGTTTCTGTTTAGTTATTTACATGCTTGTACAGGGTTTCTGTAAATACTGCTGCCTAGGTCTCCATATTCTCTGAGTTGGGGGGGGGGTGCTTGGAATTTAGCTATGTCATCACTTAATAGGAGGCAGTTAGCCTCGGAAAAGTTCTTAAAGCTTCTGGGGGTTTTGACCAGTGAGAACATTACACAAAGTGGGTGTGGAACAGAGTGTATGTTGTGACTTTAAAAAGCATTTCAAAGTGAGGGCATGTGCATATAAATAGACAGCATGTGCAGGCAGCAGTGCCATTTTGAGTGTTAGCATGTATGAGTGCGGTACTCAGTCTGTTTACAAGTTTATTTAAGTTTAAGTTACTAAGCCTCAATCCTGATATGTTTGTATGTAATAAAGCTGCTTGAACGGAACCCACAACTGTTCATCTGTTTTATCTTGGCCAGATGAGCGACATGTTGTCAGAAGCAGGATGTCTGAATAACGTGATGTTAGATGTGGCATCCCTGAATGACAATGCACCAAAATATGGAATGTCTGACCAACAAGAAACCAGATTCCTCGTCCCAACCTTCTCAAAGGATTGAAAAAGGTCAGAAATGAATTTCAGGTGATCAAAATTTGCATAGATGATTTATTTTGTAAAGAAAGCAATACGAAGCATTCGCAAAGCACAAAATGCATAATTAATCAAACGAAAAGCACAAAACACATTATTGATTAAACAAAATGTTCAAAACCATGATATTTGATATAATTATTCAAAATGCTTATGAGAACATTCAGAATTACTTTTGATTTGTATAACAAGCATGATAATAGTCGAGCGAGCATGAGTACAATAAAAGGGCAAAATGAGCATGGAAATGCAAAGTGACTGCATTTTTTAGTAAACAACCACTTTTTTGATGTGAGCTACTATTTTGCATTGACTAAAGCTATTCAAAGTATAACTAGAGTTGTACGAAGAATCTGAGATATTTTCATACAAGCAGCTTTTTCTGATAAAGGTGCACATATGAGGGCATTTATTCTGCTTAATCTAGTGGGGTCAGAAGCCATTAAAAGAGAGCGTTAATTTGTGTATGCACCAGCTGTATATGCAGGAGAAGAGGAAAACTGTCATATTGTTGTACAAGCTGAATCAAGTTCAAAATAAATTTAGAGAAATGTGTAACCCCCAGACAAATGTTATATTGGAGAGGCACTTATTTTATACAAGAGACCAAATGTCAGGAGAAACGTTTGCTGCTTACATTATTGACTTGAGAAACAAAGCTAAAAATGTGCAGATTTGGTGATTTGAAAGATGAGTTGGTAAAGGATAGGCTTGTGTGTGGTGTTAATAATGCAGAGACAGTTTAAAAATGAAACTGTTTCCTTTTACCAAAGAAGTCCATCATGTAAGCACATGTTCTAGTTCCAGTTTCACATATGCTATTTTCACACAGTATGTGGATATTTTTGAAGACAAGCTAGATAAATTTCCAGTTGTGTACTCTATAAAATTAGAGCCAGAGGTCAGTCCAGTGGTCAGACCAGTGAGGAGGGTTCTGCTAGCTATGCAGGACTGAGTCAAAATCCAGTTAGATAAAATTGTGCAGCAAGGTGTGATTTGTCCAGTTACAGAACCAACTGAATGGATATCTTCCATGGTAGTCGCTCATAAGAAAAGCTCAGATGAAATCAGAATATGTATTGACCCAAGAGACTTAAGCAAAGCATTAAAGAGACCCCACCATCCTATGCGTACAGTCAAGGAAGTTGCTACCCTCATGTCAAATGCCACTGTTTTTTCTATCTTAGATGTGAAGAGTTCATTTTGGCAAGTAATGCTTGATCACAAATCTTCTATACCGACTACATTCAGTATACCATTTGGTACATACAGATTTCTCAGAATGCCTTTTGGAATAAATTCTGCTAATGAAGTATTGCAGCGTGCAATCAAACATTTTTTTTAGGCTATCCTTGTGTATAATAGTAGATGATTTACTGGTCGGAGGCAAAGGTGAAGCAGATCATGATGGGAATAGAGGTAAGCAACATGCAAACAAGACAGGCAATGCTGAAAATACATTTTCTTTGTAAACAAAATGCTTAATATCACTTATGCTTAAAAAAATAATGTGTGGCTTGAACCATGGTCTAACTATCTTATGTCCTAAATAAAAACTTAACCAAGGAAGGTATGCACGATGGAGACACAAGAATACAATCAAATTAAATCCTTTAATCCATGTAGGTTAGTGCTTTCGTATTGGTGATACCAATACTTCATCAGACAAAAAAGCAATCTGTTACAACAGTTTATAAAGAAGTGAATTCAATTAATTCAAGTCAGCTGACTGTATTAATTAAAATTTAAAATAATAGTTGTTCTAAAAGTTATATAAAACATGTATATATATATATATATATATATATATATATATATATATATATAAGAATACAAGAAATGTATGTGATGTACAATAATATCAACACTAACAAAACAATGTATTTCCACATTCTCAAATAATCCCACTATTTTATAAAAACTAATGTAACAATGCCTTCAATTTTAAAACACAAGCTGGAGAACATGCTGCGTTTAATCCAGGCTCCTTATAAGAATTCAAACGTAGCTGCCATAAAAGTTGGTTAAGTTTTTATTTAGTTAATAAGTTTTGTGTTTTGTTTGGTAACTGTCTTATGTCCTTTGTACTGCAATGTCTTTACAAGGTGTGCTACATACACACAGTTGATTCACAGTTGTAATTTATGCTATCCATATAATCCAAGCTGATATAAAAGTAATGATTTTATTTAGTTTACATTTGGTTACCAGGAAAGTCTGACAGGACACAAGTCCTTTTTCAGTGGAGACGCAGGGAGAAAAGCTACACTTATAATATAGATTAATAAAGTACAATTTCACAGGTATATATAGAAGAATAACACTATTACTTTATATCACATAAAACTAGGATAATAACACTTTAAAATGTACGTCAACTAAAAGTAAGGTGAAAAATGGTACACTGTACAGGGTACAGAGATGGAACACCTTAAACTGTGCAGTCAAAATAACATTCAATATGATATAGTAATATAATAATATAAACTAGACAACAAGCATCTATAATTATAAAAAGCTATGACTGTTGAGAAGAAGAAAGAGGTATGAGGGATGACACTTGCAGAACAAAGAGAGGTCGTACTGCCTGAAAATAAAGGAGAAGTAATTACCATGCCTGAGCAAGAAGGAGATGGAGTTAGACTAGCCTGGGGAGTCACATTTACAAGTTCAATTGGCTTGTAGGTGTGTTTTTAGAGATGTCTTAAACTGAGCTAAGGACATTGCGACTTATATATTAGCGGGCACAGTATTCCCTTTTTAGCTATAACATTAGAATAGAGGGAGGCCCCTGCAGAGTTGTTGGCTTTAATGACTTGAAGGAGAGGTTTGTTGTTAGAGCACAGGACCCTAGTACTGGAGTAAGGATGTATTAGGTTTTGTAATGCAGGGGATTTATTGGGGTAGCACAGAATCTTATGGGTTAGTATAAGCTGGTTGTAAAGGAGAAGATGGGGAAGTTCAAGCCAGTTAAGTTGTTTAAGGGCTGAGCAGTGGTGAGTTTGATTTGGGCTATTGGTGGTGAACATTGCAATTTTGTTATAGCAGGTATCAAGTTTAGTTGTAGAAGAAAACAACAAAATAGAACTGATATCACCAAAGAACAACAAAAGCCAGTAAAATCCAAACGTTTATTCGATACACTCTAGCACCTCGGCTACAGTAAGCCTTCAAGGAGTAACACCAAACACACCCAATGCATCTTTTATAATCCCAGCAGTCCATAAATCAATAAAATAATTAATCAATTAACCAATAAAATTGACTTTACATCACACTTCTCCAACAGCAATCTGTATTAAGACCTTTAGGTAACAATGTACCATATTTTAAAATAAAAACAGTTTATTTTTTTAAAAGTAATTTTACAACAACATTTATATCCAATTCTTCAGCAGCCACTTGTTGCAAAATACTAGCTTGCAGTGTATGATATTGTCCATTATGGTATTCACAAAAATGTTTAGCTAAGGGACTCTCTATTTTGCAGTTTCTGATGTCTTTCATGTGCTCCAGCAACCTTACCTTGAACATTCTTTTTGTTTGACCTATATAATACTTATTGCAGCCACATCTTATTGCATAAACTACTCTACTTGTTCTACAATTATATCTACCATCAGGGACAAAGCTTTTATTATTAATGTTATTAAATACTCTCTGAATATACTGGCAACAATTACAATTAGTGCAAGAAAATGTGCCTAGTTCAGAAATTGATCGTGACATTTTAACTTCTGGTCTATTAAATTTTGTATGCACTACCAGATATTTGATGCTCCTACCTCTTTTATATGAAAATACTAACTTTTTTAGCAATAATTGATTCAAATCACTATAATTTTGTAAAAATTGCCAAAAATGTAAAATAATTTTATTAATTTTATAACTACACACATTATATGTGGATACTAAAAAAATTCTATTATCAGAATCTACTATTCTATTTTTACAAAAATAACCACTATTTACACTTTTATACTTTATTTCTTCATTACTTTGTTCATCACATCTAATTTTAGTTATCCGTTTTATATCAGCATCAAGCAATTTGCTATCATAATTTCTTCTAATAAACATCTCTTTTGTGTTCTGTATTTCTTTTAAGAATATTTCATCTTCATTACACAAACGAGAGATTCTAAGTAGCTCTCCATATGGTAAGGCTTGAATTGTCTGTGCAGGATGACAACTAGATGCCTTAACAAAATCATGGGGTGTACCAAATTTTCTATGTACACTGGTGACCACCAATTTACCATTAATTCCCTGTAATTGAATGTCCAAAAAATTTACCTTATTTCCATATGATATTCCATCAAAAGAAATATTAAACCTATTTTGTTGAATGCTAGTTATGAAACTCTGCATTTCATCCAGACCATCTTCACACAAGAAAATCAAGTCATCAATGTATCTATAATACAGTTTAACATATTTCTTTACAAATGGGTTGTTATTATAATGCTGTTGGAGAAGTGTGATGTAAAGTCAATTGTATTGGTTAATTGATTAATTATTTTATTGATTTATGGACTGCTGGGATTATAAAAGATGCATTGGGTGTGTTTGGTGTTACTCCTTGAAGGCTTACTGTAGCCGAGGTGTTAGAGTGTATCGAATAAACCTTTGGATCAAGTTTAGTTGTGTCTGATTTTCTAAGATGGATGAGGATAGGGGAGGCATATAGAAGTATAGAGATGAGATGTGTTTGTGCTGTTTTAGCCCTGGTGCTGTTTGTGAGAAATTGTTTATTTTTATATAGTCCCCCCCCCCATTTTATATGTACTTTCTTTATGGTGAGTGAAATGTGAGTGTCAAATTTCATGTTGCATCTGTCTCAACACCTAGAAGTTTGGTGTGAGTGATAGGAGAGAGAGTTGTTTTATTGTTAGAAATGATAGTAAATTTGGCTATGGGAGTGGAGTGATTAGTGGGCTGGAATATGAGAAGATTTGTTTTATTGGAGTTTAGTATTAGTTGATAGTTGTTAAGCCATTCTTCTACAGAAAGGAAAGACATCTGTGTTTGTAATTGCAGTTCTTGGAGGGAAGGAGGGGAACAGATTAATGTTGAGTGATCAGCATATTGGATGACTGAGGCATGCAGAGCAGAGGTATGGAGATTGTTAGTAAAGATATTGAAAAGTAAAGGACTAAGGATGGAGCCTTGGGGAACACCCATGGTGATTGGTAATAAAGGAGAGAGTTCTTGCCCCCACTGTACTGCTTGCTGTCTACCTGTTAAATAACTTTGAAACCAGATAATGGTGAGTTTGCTAAGACTCAGTTCTGAAAGGGATTTAATGAGTTTTTTGTGGTTAACCATATCAAATGCCTTAGAGAGGTCAAAATTCTAAATGCTAAAGTGTTTCACAGTGTGTGCTCTAAGATGCACACCATGCAAATATTAATATATAAAAAAATTAACATGTGAAATACTTTTACACAGCTTTGGATCTGAGCTATCATACTACTGAAACTACAAAACACAGTGGGCATGTGTTATCTCTTCTTGCCACAGAGACAGCTTTGCTGCAGGAAAGCAAATCATGTGCATGCAAGCAATTCCCAGTTCCTGTACAGTATTAGCATGACACACACTTGTACATTCCAAGTGTGTTGTGCATGTGTTTCTTAGATATTCAGGGCAATGAGTGATCACACAACCATTAATCCCTCTCTCTGTCTTCTCTTTGTATTGTGTTCATTCATCCCTTATCTCTTCTGCAATCTCAGACATGGCATTCTATAGTGCATGTTGTATCATTCTCATTTAACTTTATGATAACAAGTACATGACAGTGAAAAAAAAGTATCAGTACAGGCCGGAGAGTTTGTCTACTATGGAACATAAATGAGAAATGTGTGCTGTTTAGTTCCATTTAAAAGCTCGCTAAAGATACTTCTTCACTTTGAAAGGGTATCCTGAGTGACACACCCACTGCAGGGAAGCAACTAATAGTGGCATAGAGCCTACACTATGTTTACATCTGATACACAAAGTCAAAAATTTGGTATTCAACAATTCTAAGGAGTTCACACCTCATTTGCATCTTCAGTATGCTCAGAGGCATAAATCTACACTAGAAAAAAGTAACCATGTAGCTAGGGAAATTGAAGGTGAGACTTTTGGACAAAACAGATGATTGCTATTCCTCTGAAAATTATTTATCTGCAGAGAAGGCTTTTAATTTTGCTAAGATATACTTGTGTTCTTCAAGTGCATTCTAGATTTTGTAATTTGTTACAATATCCACTAGAAAATGTAACTTTTATTTCTACGCACTCATAGTTCATGTTGGCATAAGCATTTTGGCAGGCATTCACATTTCTCAGATAGATAGGTTATTAACTTTCATCACAAGTGTTATTGTTAAAATTGTATTTCACAATCTTCTATGTTATTGCAGAGAAATGTATTGTACATGTCACTGACACAGGTGTTATGCTTCTGAGATGCTCCAGTGCCACCTCAAGGTGAGTGGTGGGTATAATGAGAGGTGACTGGCAATCATAAATTGACTTTTCTATCAATGTGTACACATTCTGATAATTATGTGAAAAGCATATATACCAATTTAATTATGTGGTATTCTTTGGTTTGTACAAATCTTCACTTGTTTGTTGTTTTGGGGGTGGAGAATGAAAGTGTGTTTCAAGTGCTTTTCTTTTGGAAATGTGTAGGCATCCTGATATTTTAGTGGAAAACATAATACATTACTAAAGTGATATTCCTTAGTTTGGACAAACATTAGTTTATGTGCGATGGCAAGGTGGGACAACCATATAACCTTCAGTTTTAATAAATGAAATGTGTGTTTTCAGTGCTTAATGTTTTCAAATGTGTACATAAGCAAGACTTTAGTTAGGTGATATTTATGTGTTGTATCCTTCTCTGTTTTATGTCACATAAGATTATGGCACCCAAATATACAAATCCATGTAAACCCCTTTCCAGTGACTCAGAAAATGATGTGATAATAGAGGGATTCAGTCACCATGGTACCTTTCTACTTGAGAGAGGACATGTGGATATGGCTGCCAGAATGCAGATGTGGAATCAGTTAGTGAATGATGTCAATGCAGTTGGGGGGTCGCATCAGGACTTATGATCAGGTGCATCATTGGGCCACTGACATGATTTCATCAATTAGGAGGAAAGCAGCTGCAGTTGTCCATGAACAGCTGGCTAGAGGGGTGGGGCCTGCTACTGAGCCACCACTGACACCAAATGAAGAGTTCCTGTCCACTGTCAGAGATCCAGACAACTGATTGGAAACTGCACACCAGCATGTGCTTAATGTTGGTGCTGATGTGTCTGGGATGATAACTGTGCCTCAGGTAAGCTTATGTATGGCAAGTTCTAGAGTTGTTTGTATAGTAAAATATATAAATTTGACTAATACTTCATGGGGAATTTTTTTTTTTACTGTACCTGTTGATAACTTATTAGACATATACGACACCAGTTGTTGATTACACATGGGCTGTTGGTGGATGTGCCAGCCAAGTTTCAGTTAAAAGTAATCTTAATGGGTGTATAGACAAATTGTGTATTCATTGTCTCCTGTGTTATTCCCATTGTGATGTTTAATTTGTATCCTTCCCTTGCTTCATTTCTTACAGGACCATCCTCCCTACAAAGTGTGGGGTCATTTGCACATGTTAAACAAAAAATGTTTTTTTGCTTATTGATGACCATTCATCAGATATATGCATTTATCTGTATGTGTGAGGTGCATGTAATTAGTGTCTGTATTGCTGTACCATCTTCAAAAGTGGGACCAGTGCTAGTTTGCTATCATATAAAATGTTTTAATATTTAGTGTAGTATTAATTTAATTCCTGTGTTTGTTGCTTATTATCACAGGTGATCCTGACAGTGGAAGTGTAGGACTCTTACTACCTGATGTCAGAGTATCAGTAGCCTCTGATGATGATGGTGGCCAAACAGAGGCATAGTCAGGGGGTGCAGAGGTTGAATCTGACACTAAGGTTGACATTAAGCCATCCCTTGGATTTCTGTCAGACACAGTCAGTATGCCTATGCATACCTATTCCACTGATCCCTCACATATTGGACAGGTGGAACTTGATCAGTGTTGTGTGGTTACTGCAGCTTCAGTGACGGTCAACTCTGGCTGTAGCAAAGGTGTGAGTGAGGTGCCACACAGGATGGTTGATAGAGGTGCTACCATGGATGGCTCTTACCTCTCCAACTTGCCAGGATGTAGAGCTAGCACAAAGGTTGGCTGTGTTCTTGCAGACACTCACACAGACATACGTTTCACTTTAAGTACCCATACAAACACACACACATAACAGGTACATGGGTCATTTGTGAGGCTTGCAGGTCATTCTTTCTCATTGGCCATTAGATAATTAGCTAAATTTCTGCCTGCCTACCTTTTTTACTCACACAGTCTCACTACCTTTAGTGGCAGCCTTGCCCTCCTACTCCCCAAACAACAATGATGATAACTGTGCCATATCCTTGATTCTGTCTTTTGGATTCAGGGATACAAAAGTATTTTATCTGATGCTCAGAGTGCATAGCTGACTGAGTGCTTAGCAATGTTTGTGATGCTCTTTTGACAATTGTACTGCTTTCTTACAAGTTTTTGTATTGTGTATATCTCTGGTGCATGAGGCCTATTAGTTGATAAAGAGCAGACATATCTTGACATAAGTCAGTCCTGTCACATATTGATGTCATTGCTGTAAAACTCACCCACTTTCTACTTAGGTATATTAGTAAGTAACAGCATGCAAGGATCTGCCATTCATTTGTATTGTTAACCATTTATTTTCCTGTTCCTAGTTCAAAACTTAAACCTACCTTGATGGTCCTGCAGTTGCAAGTGTTTTAATTCAGGGCTGACTCTGTCTGATGGTAGCAGTACACATCCATTACATAAGTAAGTAAAAGTTGTGAGCATTGCTTGCATCAGTTCTACTGTATGTATGTGCATAATATTAAAGTTGTACCCCTTAGGTGGTCACCATGTGTGATATCCATTCCCTCTTGGCCAGAACAAGGGCATATTGTGCCTGCGTACTACCTACATCCACAGCAGCTGGTGGTTTCCCCTATGAGTCCTCACCTGTATGTAGCTGTGGTGACCTTACCAGTGGTGGTGAGATGTGTGCCCCTTCTTCTTGGTCATCCCTGCTGAAGCTGTTTTCTCAGGATAATATTGTGAATTATAGCATAGACCATGACAATTTCAGCACAGGTTATGGGATCATACTGCAGTCCCCTCAATGTATTTTGGCACTGTAACCATGACTTCAGCAGCCGAAACACATGCTCTAGGATATTTGTCATTTGAGCTTGTGCCTCATTATATCATTTTTTGATGGGTGGGTGTCCATTTCTGAAGGGCGTCATCAGCCATGGTTCAAGCACATACCCTGCATCACCCAATAAATTATCTCGTAGGATATCCCCCCTAGAAAACATCTGAGCTGAGAGTTGTTCTAGATATAGGATTTGTGGTAACTGCAGTGTTGCTAGCACACACATTCAGGATGATTCCCTTAGTGTTACACACAGCCTGGCAGTTAATGGAGTGGGAACACCTTCAGTTTATGTACACCCTTTCCTGTTCCCCAGGTGGTACTTTGATCTCAATCTGTGTGCAGTCTGTGGCAACTAGGACTTCAGAAAAGTGTGCTACAGGGTAGAAATCCTGGATAGTTATAGCTCTGTCCTTGGGGGTACAGGGAAAATGTATGTAGCCACTGGCATGATGTAACATAGCATTCAGGAATTGATGTAGGATCCTTGCTGCTGATGTCTGTGACAAACCCAGCATGGCTCCTGTTGGTGTCTGGAAGGTTCCTGTAGCTAAAATTCTAAATGCTACATGCACCTTAGTCTCCACAGGTACTGGTTCCCCTTGGTTTGCCCTTGCTCTCAGCTGAGGATGACAGATGTTGCAGAGTTCCTATAGTGTGTCTCTATCCACCTTGTAGTACTCTACTATTTCCACCTCATGCAGATCATGCAAAGTTAAATGGGGTCTTAACACCCTTCTCCATCTTGGCCAAGGTCTATTAGCAGCAGCATAGAGTTGAGCCTGTTGCATATACACATGCAAAAGAGCGGTAGAAGCCCCTAACATTCTTTCTATATAGAGTAGTTTCCATGGCTGTGTTTTGATAGGTTTTGGAACTTGAGGCCAAAACCTGAATTGAGTGTACACTATTGCTTTATAGCTTGTTGGATAGCTCCTCCATCATGGATTGATTCATTAGTATACAGTTCAAATGCTTATGCTGTAATTAGCATGCAACATTGTTTACAATGTTTGTGCAGCTGTAAACACCATGCATAGCCATTCACTGAATAAAACTCAGTGCAGCAGTGACACGCACAAAGTTTTAGCAAGCTGTGTAGGCTTTATTGAATCAATGTCATTAACTTATATTTTCACTTTCCACAATGTTGTCTTGATAAAGTCCTCAAAGATGCCTCCTCATTTCTCACCTCATCCAGGTATCATCTTACTCTTAATCTAGAATTTCCTCTTGTTTCCTCCATTGTAGTCAAACTAGGCTCTCCCAGCATATTAGCCTTGAAATGTCAGGGTATGACATTTTCTGAAGACAGGGTTAATTTAAATGTTACTAATTTGTGAAGGCATTGGGAAAATTCAGCAAAACTTAACCAGGTGGAAAGGAATGAAGTTATCATTTCACTGACTTCTGGAGTGAGAATTAAAGCTTTCCATTTATGTTTTCACATGTATTTGTCATGTCAGAATATCCAAAATTATCTCAGCATATTCATAATGAGTTACTGAAAATGTTCTAACATTCAACATCACTTAGAACCTTGCTATATAAATTCATGACCCTTTAATATCTTGGTTCCCTATTACGTGATCAAAACCTTGGCTATCGAACACCTAAAGGTCGATCACAAAATGTCGAAGTCTAAAAATTGTGAACGGCTGTTTCCACACAGGGGAAATGAATTGTTTGGCCGTTATACGGATTTTGTTCTTTCTCCGCTGTAGAGCAATCTCGGAGTTTGTATATTTAGTTAGGGGGGTGTGGGGGGCACAGACCCCACTTTATTTCTCTTTATAACTTTTTTATTTGGCCAACAGCATTGTTTCCCTGTATGGAAACAGCCATTTTCGACATTAAGGGTTTGATATTTCGTGATCAACCTTTAGGTGTTTGATAACCTAAGGTTTCAATCATGTAATATAGACCCAAATATCTTGGAGGCTTTTCATTTCCTATTATTTCTCTGGCATTATCTTAGTTCAAGAGCAACAACACTTTCAAGTACATGATCACCTAACATGCCCAAAATCCCAATCACCTATATGGATAAAAATATGATGTCCATTTTAGTGTCTAGTCCATGCAACCCTGGGGCTATACCATATCTTGACAAACAAAAACTCTTGGATGAATATCAGATCCTATAATTTCTCACTGTATCTGATCTGGATTTTCAGCAATGTGTCTTGGTTTTCTAGACCTAATTAATTTAAACTCTCAATAGTGTATTATAGAAAAAGTCATAGACGATAAAGATTTTTTTCCTTACTCAGACCTTTAAATAATTAAGGCTTTTACCTGAAAAAAATTTTCATTTGCAGCAAATATGTGTGAAATATTGAAACTTTCTTAAGGCTATATAGTAGTTCAAGTTGTTGCATGGACTGTTCTACATCCTAAATTTAGACATATTTCTTTTGATATATTCAGGTTATTAATTGGTGCTGCCACTAAGGAAATTGAAACAATTAACATAATTAATTTTCTTTAAAATTAATGAACCACAACCAAATTAAACTGAAGCTACTTTTTCCTTTAAGTTTATTTCAAATTCCTATAATTTATGTTTAAAAAATAAATATATCAGTAAGCCTATTTGTGGTGAAACCTATGTCCTGTGCTTACCTTACATAGTACCTGTGTTAACTTCTGGTACTGAGTTTGGTTTACTGTTATATTACTACTGAATAGATAACCCCGCAAAATTCATCTCCTAAAAGTGTTCACTATATTTGACCAAATTCCTTAATGCATTTAAACTCTCAGGACAATTTAAAAAACATTTCAAAACTTGGAAAATTCCTTTAACACTCTTTCAAAACTTAATTTCATATTATAAATGGTGTTTTTTTCCATCCACCAATGTTTTCTGGATGCCAAATAACTAAACTGTTTTATTAGTGGATGTTTTTGTCCATGTTATCTCACTAGCTATATATTTCCTTTTTTTTCTTTCCCAACTGTACAATAAAAACTGATTTATTGTTTTTTTGTATATTAATACCTTATGTATAGATTTTGGAATATTCTGTTTTGTTTATATTCTTATATACCAAGTTATAGTTTTCATGTTAGCGTGATTCTCCAATTTTTATATTATAACTACAATAAACAGTTTTTTGATTCAAAAAGAACAACAAAACAAAACAAAAAATGCACAGAATATAAGCTCCTGCCCAAAGCATAGGTTTGCTAGAGAAGGTTAAATATAGCTAACCTGCATTTGCCGAAGCAAATCAGTCAGCTTTATGTGCTATAATCATCCTTCAATCAAACATAAAAAATAAAGAATTAATAAGCATTATGGTTGCATCAATTGCTATAAAAATGCAATATTAGTATTAGCTTAATTTATTATAACAGTATGGTATTAACTGAAGATTCTTCAGAGCTGGCCAGCAAAGATATTCTTGTAACTGGAGATCCCATGATTAGAGGAAATGATACTTATATTTGCAGAGAAGATAACGAACATTGAATAGTGTTATGCTTGCCAGGAACAAAAATAGAAGATGTGAAATAAGCCTTGGAATGCCTTAATGTAAGGAAATACGGATCTACTTTTATTCATGTTGGTACACATCATGTCATCTGCAAGGATTCTCGGACTGTTAGTATGGAAATGACATCCAACTTAGTATAGCTTGTACTGGTGTTAGGATGTATTTTTCACATATCACCTATAGAAAGGTTAGTCAGGTCACTGAGAACAAAAAGATTTTTTTGGGTAAATACCCACATGGAAAAAATGTCCTTTTTTAAAAAAAAATGCAAATGTGTAGAGCATCCAAGCCTATTTTTAGCGCATATGTTAAGACAAGATGGTGTGCATTTGTCAAGCTCATGGAAGAGAATTTTTACAGCAGATATTCTGTAGTATTTGACAAACACTATGCATGATTTTTGCCAGGTCAAAAATTTAACAGTCCACAGATAGTAACATTTGATGTATCACTGATGGTTATTAATGCTAGGAGTATTAACAATTAATTTTTTTTATTGGAAAATTTACTACATTCCTACAAGATTGATGTTATTATTGTTTGTGAAACATGCTTAATGAACAATGACTGGAAACCAGTTCTAAGAGGGTATAAACGTTTTTACTGTAGCAGACATTCTAACAAAAAATCTGGTGGAGGTGTTATGATAGGGATTAAAGATAATTATGAGACCTGTGATTATTACATGTTCAATGATATAGACTATGTAACTGTCACAATAAAGACACCCCTGGAAGATATAACAATTGTTGAAGTGTATAGACTGCCAAAGTCAAGTGCAGATGACCTAGAGGAATTCATACATTTCTTGCATGGAATACAGGAGGAAAGAATAATATTAACTGGGGACTTAAATTTACCAGAAACAGACTGGAATAATATTGGTTGTTAGTAAGGAAATTATTCACAACATATATTCAGGAACCACATTTGCTTTAGATTGTAAAAAAAAAACTTCCAAGTGATGGAACTGGTCTATATTAGATGATCGCACTTTCAAAAGTTTGACTGTCATATGGTTGACACTATATGATCGAATTTTTGAAAGTTCGAACATTTTAATGGAGATGTCCATACAGTGTGTAATGGGAAGATTTTCCTTTTCTGCACTGTAGTGTGATGTTGGAGTTGGTATATTTAAAGAGCGGGGGGGTGTGGGGGGTGCAGGGGGGCTTGCCCCCCTGCTTAAAGCTTTCAGGTAGGTTATTTGTGTAGGTTTTTTTTTATTAGATTTTTGAACTTTTAAAAGTTCGATCATATGGTGTCGGCCATATGACAGTCGAACTTTTGAAAGTTAGATTATTTAATATAGACCCAACAGAACATACTAGACATTGTTTGTGTTCCTAAAGAAAATACTGTTACTCAAGTCAAGTTTTACCACCATTGATGTGCAGTAATCATGGGGTTATAAAGGTTAATTTGTTGGTAGATAATTCTGCCAAACTGAAATCCAAACCAAGGCACAGAAGGTTAATTACAGATTATATGGAAGCAAAACAGTCACTATGGAAAACTAACTGGAGTGAGGTTTTCAGTGGAAAAACTGCAGATGGAATGTGGAAAGTTTTTGAAACAGAAATTGAGTGCAAAAAATAAAAAATGTTTAACATCAGGTTCTAGGCATACGACATCAGGTGGATATATTTCCATACAACATTAAGTTCTCATTAAGATGACAGACAAAAATATAAGAAATGGAAGAGAGTCTGAATTACAACTTTGAAAACTGAAATAAACAAGCTGGAAAAATAGATTAAGCATAGTGTGAGACAAGATCAAGAAAACTTTGAAGAAAATTTATATAAAGATATTGAGCATAACAGGAAACCTTTTACAGATACATATGATGTGGAAGGAGTAAAGACACACAAATTGATAAATTGTGTGCAGATTCTAAAATTTATTCTCAGACACAACAGATTATAGATATATTTACTAAATCTTATGCAAAACAGTTTGGCTACACAAAAGGGTAATAAGTTGTCCTAGTGACATCCAGATAACCCCAAATACTGGAATAAAATTAGATTATATTGAAAAAGAAATGCACAAACTGGATCCAAAGAAAGCACAGAGAGGAGACAGAATTAATAACAATGACCTGAGAACACTTCAACAAGAACTTACGGTACCATTATATCTATTATTCACTTGGTCATATAAATATGGGGAGATTGCTCAAGACTGGAGACGTGCACTTATTAAACCTGTCTTCAAGGGAAAGAGGAGTAGGAGTGGACCAACATATGGTCATATAGACACTTAAGTCTTCTTACATGTTGTGGAAAAATAATGGCGAAGGTAATATTGGATAAGTTATTGTCAGAACTGGCTAGGTTGGGACTTGAAACCATATATCAGCATGCATATTTTGAAAACAGATCTATTACAGCCTGTAACATGATGTTCTATAACAATATAATAACAGCTATGAATGAAAAATTGTGCTGTGATGTAATTTATATAGATTTAACTTTGCATTTGACAGGGTCATACACAAAACACTGAGCAATAAATTAGTACAACTAGGTATTGTTGCACTCTCGATAAGATGGATGGATGCATGGCTTACAAATAGGACATGGCAAGTATCATACAGCAACTGGATAGGTGAAGTCCTTGGTTAAAGTCAGGGTGTCCCACAGGGCTCTGTCCTAGGCCCTTACTTGTTTAGATTGTATCTTTCAGACCTAGCTTTTTTATCTGAGGTGTTGTACTGTCTATATGCAGATGACCTGAAATTGGGTAAAGTGATTGCATATGTTACAGATAAGGCATGTCTGCAAAATAACTTGACTAAAAGGATCATTTGGGCACAGGAGAATAATATGCTGATAAATACCTCAAAAACTAAGCATATGAGATTTCAGAGACATAAATTGAAAGGTAAATATTTAATATAGTACACAGTGATTGAAACTGTAGTCCCATTTAAGGACCTGGTATATGGGTAGATTCAGCTTTGAGTTTTTCTAATCATATCAACCAATTAGTTAATGATAGTTATAGAACTATAGGTTGTTAAAAAAAGATTTATTAAGTCTAGGAAATCAAAAATGATGAAGTCATTGTTTGTTAGTTACATTAGACCCAGACTTGAGTATGGAATAACAATATGGAAACCCTATAAGAAAACACGCATGAGTAAACTGGAAAGAGTACAACGGAGATATACCAAGGGCATCAATGGATGTGGAAATTTAAGTTTTTATGAAAGACTAAAATATCTGAACTTGTACAGTGAATCTTATAGATATCTAAGAGGAGGTCTTATTCAAGTATATAGGGCATTTAGAGACAACTACCTCTGGGAATGTTTGGGGTTATCAAAATTTACTAGACAATCATCAGACAACCTATGTAGAAGATTCTATAGGAATGAGAAGTGTACTAATTGGTTCTCAGACAGAGTATCTAATGCATGGAACAAACTACCAAATTACATTAAAGCAAGTACTAGTTTAGATATTTTTAAGAACAGCCTGGACACTTATTATGGGAGCAAGTGTTTGGTATATTGGCAAGCTAGAAGGGCTTTTAATGCCCATGCTTGAAATATTTATATGTATGCAGCTTCATTTATTTAATTTTCATCCTGATATGTAAGTTAGCATACTTGCAACCAGTGATAGAAATATACCACAAGAGTTTTATGATAAAATGATTTATACATGAAGTGCTGAATAGTAATAATTTTAATTCCATGGTTAACTTCATTTAACTTCTGAGATGGATGGTGTTATATAATTTCAAGCATTCCTTCAGCTGGGTATACACATATATATATATATATATATATATATATATATATATATATATATATATATATATATATATATATGGGAACACTTTATAAGCTCGAAATACTGAAATCTCAAAATTCAGTATCTTGAGCTCATAAAGTGGAAGGTCCGGAAAATCGCAAACCCAGAAGTGCGAAATTCAAAATCTTGAATGCAGGAGATTTTGAATTAGTGGTTCTGGTGTTGCACCATGTTCGTGGATTCAGGTAAGTGTTTATGTTTAAGTTTGTTGGGTAGGGGCTGTAGTGTGTGTTAGTGTGTGTTGTTACTGTGATGTGTGTGTGCGAGAGGAATGTAGTTTGTGTGATGGTGTTTTGTGTCTGTGTGTATGTAGTGCAACCTTTGATTTAGAATATTTATGTGGGGGGGTGGGGGTGCAGGGTGGCTTGCCCCCTGCATATCATAAGGGTAGGTGTGTGTGCTTATTTAGTTGTGTGCATGTGTGTTGGCATGATGTTTGAAAGTGTTGGGAGTTTGAATTTCATGGTTTTGTGGTTTTGGGATTTAGGGCTTTGTGATTGTGTAGTTTCGGGTATTTGGATTTTCTTCTTTATAAGCTTGAGATTCTGTAATTCGAGATTTTATAAAGTAAATCTATATGTGTGTGTATATATGTATATATATATATATATATATATATATATATATATATATATATATATAGATACACACACACACACACACACACACACACACACACACACACACACACACACACACACACACACACACACACATACATATATAAAAAACTATACAGATGTGTATATCTGTATCAATATCTCTAGCCGTCTCTTATATATACAGTGGATATAAAAAATGTACACACCCCTGTTAAAATGCCAGTTTTTTGTGATATAAAAAAATGGGACCACAATAAATCATTTCAAAAGTTTTCCTACCTTTAATGTGACCTATAACCTGTACAATTCAATTGAAAAACAAACAAATCTGTTAGGGGAAAAATATATAAAATAAAAAACATACAATAAGCTGGTTGCATATGTGCACACACCCTTAGACTAATACTTTGTTGAAGCACCTTTTAATTTAATTACAACATTCATTCTTCTTGGGTAGGAGTCTATCAGCATGGCACATCTTGACTTAACAATATTTGCCAACTCTTCCTTGCAAAAGCCCTCCAAATCTGTCAGATTGCGAGAGCATCTCTTGTGCACAGCCCTCTTCAGGTCACCCCACAGATTTTCTATTGCATTTATGTCTAGGCTCTGGCTGGGCCATTCCAAAACTTTAATTTTCTTCTGGTGAAACCATTCTTTTCTTGATTTGTAAGTATGCTTGGGGTCATTGTCATGTTGAAATGTGAAATTCCTCTTCGTCTTCAGCTTTCTAGCAGATGCCTGAAGGTTTTGGGCCAAAAGTGACTGGTATTTGGAATTGTTCATAATTCTCTCCACCTTCACTAAAAGCAACCCCAAAGCATGATATTACCACCAGCATGCTTCACCGTGGGGATGGTGGTCTTTTGGTGATGCAAAGTGTTGTTTTTGCACCAAACATACCTTTTGGAATTGTGGCCAAAAAGTTCAACCTTGGTATCATCAGACCATAACACATTTTCCTACATGCTTTTGAGAGACTTGATGTATTGTTTTGCAAATTTTAGCTGGGCCTGGATGTTTTTCTGTGTAAGAAAAGGCTTACGTTTTACCACCCTACCCCATAGGCCAGACATATGGAGAATACGGGAGATTGTTGTCACATGTAATACACAACCAGTGCTTGCCATAAATTCCTGTTGCTCCTTCAGTGTTGCTGTATGTCTCTTGGCAGCCTACCTGACCAGTTTTCATTTTGTCTTTTCATGAATTTTGGAGGGATGCGCAGTTCTTTGCAACATCACTGTTGTCCCATATTGTCTCCACTTTTTGAGGACTGTCTTCACTGTGTTCCATGGTATATCCAATGCTGTGGAAATTTTTTTGTACCCTTCTCCTGACTGATATCTTTCAACAATGAGATCCCTTTGATGTTTTGTAAGCTCTCTGTGAACCATGGCTTTTGCTGTAGCAGGCAACTGAGTAAATGTCTAGAATATCCTACTAGGACAGCTGAACTTTATTTGGGGTTAATCAGAGTCTCTTTAATTGATGGCAGGTTTATACCCAAGAAGATTGAATGCTGTAATTAAAGCAAAAGGTGCTTCAACAAAGTATTAGTTTAAGGGTGTGCACACTTATGCAATCAGCTTATTGTACGTTTTTTTATTTTTTATAGTTTTACCCTAACAGTTGTGTTTATTTTTCATAGGTTATAGGTTCATAGGTTCATACTAGGCTATCTGCCCTAGGGCATTTATAAGCCTAGCCCAAAGTTTTTGTGGTTTTCACCACCCCTTAAGTTTGAAGGAACTATGCCCATTGTTTTGCCGTGCCTCTGTCCAGCAGTGACACTGAGGTGATCCCCGGGGTAAACCTGCAATCTCCCATCCATTGGTCAAGATTTCTCTTGAACAAAGCCAGCGAGGTGCTCTGCCTCACATGTACCGGGATTTTGTTCCACAGCATAGGGAGTCTCTGGGTGATGAATCTGTCCCTCCAGCATGTTCTATTTATAACCGTGTTAAGGTTTAAGTCTCTTGCTCTTGTAGTTCTGATGGATTTAGATTTTTTGAGGTGGAGCATGTTCATTAATTCCGGGTTGGACATGGCCTTGTATGTCAGGCACAGGTCACCTCTGAGCAGACGGTATGCGACTGAATAGAGCTGGAGTTCCTTCAGTCGGGCAGCATAAGACATATTTTTGAGACCCTTTATCCTTTTGATGAGGAACTTTTGGGGCCTTTCCAATTGCTGCAGGTGTCGGGTAAGATACATTCCGAATGGGGCATTGTACTCAATCATTGGTCTGATGAGTGATGAGTATAGGGGAACAATGACCTCCCTTGATCTAGATGTGAATCCCTTCATGATCAGGTGGGCAATGTAGAAGGTCTTCCTAACTACTTTGGCAACGTGAGTGTCAAGCGAAGGTTACTGTCAACCTGGGTCCCCAGATCCCTGATAACCTCTTCTGTGCTTAGTGGATTGCCACCTATATGGTAGCTAGGGGTAACCTTGTTTTTCCCGAAGGGTATGACTATGCATTTTTTGGCGTTTAACTTTAGGCCATGGCTCTGGCACCAGTTATTCATTTCTATGAGACCCTTCTGAAGGATATCTGTGTCTGATGTGTTTTCAACTATGGCGCCCAGTTTGCAGTCATCTGCAAACTTTGTCAGCCATAATCCTCCTGTGTTTGCCTGTACTTCTGAAAAGTAGATGCCGAACAAGAGGGGGCCCAGGACTGAGCCCTGTGGGACACCACTTGTGACTGGCTTGGAGTATGGCATGGCGCCAGCAACTCTGACCCTGTGGGTTCTGTCACTTAGCCAGTTTGCAACCCATCTTGTGACGTATGGGTTTACATTTGAGCTGGTGAGTTTTTCAATGATACCCGAGTGGGGTATTGTGCTTTTGCAAGGTCAAGGTAGGCTGTGTGGACTGCCTTGCCCTCATCAATGGCCTTGGTGACTGTTTCGAAAAAGTCAACCAAGTTTAAAAGGCACGATCTGCCCTTGACAAAGCCAAACTGGGTTGGATCCAATGTCTGTAAGTCCCCTATGTCTTTATTTATGAGTTCCATTATGATCCTCTCCATAGCTTTGCAGACCAGGCTTGTTAAGCTGATGGGGCGGTAATTTCCAGGGTCAGTGGAGGCACCGCCTTTGTGAAGTGGGACCACAGTTGCTGTACGCCACTCCTTGGGTACGTATCCTGAGGTGAGGCTAAGATTAAACAGCTGCCCTAACTGCGAGTTTAATTCCTCATTGAATTCGTGGAGCACACAACCGGGGACACCATCTGGTCCCATAGATGCTGTGTTTTTCGCCTGGGAGAGAGCAGTTTTCACCTGAGCATTTGGGATGTTTGGGGGGCTACAATCCACTGGTATAGATATCTCTCCTTTATTTGCACTGAACCTGTCAGCCAGTATGTTGGCAATGTCTGTTGGTTCAGTGATTTTTATATCATTTTGAACTAATTCTGAGCATATCTGGGAGTTTCCTCTCAGGTTTCTAACATAGCTAAAAAAGGCCTTATGATTGTCTTTTGAGTCCTTAGCGATTTTTCTCTCAAAATTTGCCTTGGATGATTTTATGAGTGATCATAGTTTTTTACTTATAATGATCAAGGGTGTCTTCCCTTTTAAGGATTTTGCTCTATCTTGTAGTAGCTTTCTCCTTTTATTGTAGAGCTTGTTTATGGCTGGGGTCCACCAGACTGGGCGCTTGCCTTTGGTGCAAAGAGTCTTTGTTTTATTTGGGATTGCCTGATCCATGCAGTCCTGGAGGTGCTGGTAGAAGGCATTTGTAAGTGATTCAGCAGCTTGGGTAATGGTTTCCGCTGGCTCGGGGGCCTTGAAGGAAACCACACCAGTCTTAAGAAGTGTGAAGTCAGCTTTTGAGAAGTTCTTCACTGTGGTCTTTTTTATCTGGGGTGGGGGCGGGATGTGGACTTCCAGTGAGATTAGTTTATGATCTGATCTCACCAATGAGGGGTATACTTCCGGTGTTGAACATTGTGTCCCCATGTTCGTGATGATGAGATCTAGTATGTTTTCTCCTCTTGTGGGGATGGTGACTAGTTGTTCCATGGCATTAGAGTTTATGAACTCTAGGAACCTTTGGGCTCGAGTGTTGGGGCTTGAGTAATGATCCCAGTCTATATTCGGATAGTTGAAATCACCTAATATGATGGTGTTTGGAGATACATTTATCCCCTCCAGTGTTTTCAGGAAAGCTGTGTGAGGTTCCTGAGTTTGAGAGGGTGGCCTGTAACATGCTACAAATTGCAGAGCAGTCTTGCCTATGGTTAATTGCACCTGGATGGTCTCCGATGCCTCGTGCATTGCCACCAACCTGGAGGTGTGGGTATCCTTGATGAATATGGATACCCCCCCTCCTTTCTTGGTGTGGTCCGGATTTTGGGGCCGGAACGCATGATATGAGGTAAAACCTGATAGTGCCAGGGTGGTTTCAGGAGCCTTGAACCAGGTTTCAGTCACAGCACAGACATCGATGTTCTCCATACTGAGAAGGGCTTCGAGTGTATGCATCTTGAGGTTGAGACTTCTGGCATTGAGCAGCATTACCCTTGGTTTTTTTTCTTTTTTGTGTTCTGGGGTGGTAGGTTTAGAATTTGAGCCTTGCCTAAAAAAGGCACTATGGGGGTGGCAAGAGCCTTTGCCAATATCCGGAAGCCTAGGGGTGACAGGTGCAAGCCGTCCCTTGTGAAGCAGCGTGGCTTGTCCAGCATGTCATCCCAGGCAGACAGACATTGGATCCCTTTGAATGACACCAGAGATTAAGCCAATTATTAAAGCTGATCATCTTGTCTCTGTATTGTGGCATCATTCTTGGTGAAGGTAGGATACTGCTCAAGGTCAGGGTCATACCTGCCTGGGCTACATAATCAGAGAGCTCCTCTATGTCTCTTTTCATGTAGTCCAGGAGGTGCGTACGCCTCAGGTCATTCACACCAGCATGGACAATGACTGAGTCATACTTGTACTTGCTGTTGAGTGACCTGAGTGCTTTCTAGCGCCCGACAGGCAGCTTACTGTGACCTTCTCCTTACTCAATCTGGTGAGTGGGATGTCAGTGTGTCTGACTATGGAGTCACCTATGACAAGTGTGTCTGGCATTGTGTTTGGCCTTAAGGGCTGTGACTGTTTGGCACACTGACTTTGTGGTCTATGTGTTGCATGTGTTGTGTCCTGAGGTGGCAGTTGTTTGGGTGTCCGCTTTGGTGGCCTCTGTTGTTTTGGTAGATTTTTGATCAGAGCCTCCGAGTATGTCTTTGTGTGTTTATGTGTATGATTTGAAGTTGTGATAGTACTGTGTGAGACTGGGTTTGTGGTGTGTGTGGTTACCTCCTCCTCCTGTCTGGTCTTGCCAGTCCTATGTTGAGAGAGCTCAGCCTCCAGTTTGGCTATATAGTTGCATCTCTCACATGTATTTGTGTTTTGTGGGAGAAGGAGAGGGTTGTCTGTGTACATAAGGCAATTGTAACATTGCCTCAATATTCCCAGATTCTCCAGCTGAGCAGGAGAGGACGCTAGCAACTGACCCCTCGACATGCTAGAAGGAAAAAACAAAAACTTTATGTAATTGAGTTTGAAAAGACTTCGAGGGATGTGGGTGATCGAAAAAGGGGTTTTAGGCTGGTGGGGTACTATGTATAATAAAAAGTGCTATATCGGAGTAAAAAGTACTTTAGGAGCAAGTGCTAAGCTTTCCAGATAGAGAATAGTCTACTTAGGAATCAAGTAGAGCTGAACTTTTCAGATAGAGAATAGGCTGGTTTGATTAGAAGTAGAGTTCAAGAATAGCTGTTCTAAGGGAAAAAATGAAGAGTGGACTTTAGGTAGCCTGAATAGTTTAACCTTAATTAACCACCGCTGCTCTTGTGTGCTCCTGTGGCAACTCCTCGCTAAATCGCGCTAAATAAAGCGTGCTTTAGCATGCTTTATAGCAGGGGGTTGAAAAGAGCTGGGAATTGACCCAAAATGGCCAATCGACTACTAGTTTCTGGCTGATACCACTCCAAAGTGGACAAATAGGCTGCTCAGTGCTCCCCACTCCCACTGGTGAACAAAGCAGCTTCCTCCTTGCCAAATAAGGCTATGGAACAGTTACAGGAACCAAAACAAAGCCCAGGGATCAGCAAGCTCTGATACTGGACTATTCTAGCTCAGTAAGGTGGAAACAAGAGGATTTTTTTTTTTTTTTTTTTCAGAACAGTGCAGAAAAACAGGCAGTAAATGCTATTAAATGCTTTAAACGGCTATCGCACTTGAGTGTGTAGCCTAAACAGTTACAATTTGCAACAAAAGAAACTTTAAAGTGCAAAAACACAAAATAACAGTTAAATGCAGTAGAAACTTGTAGCAAACAGGTAGAAATGCAGTCGCTAGACAGTAAACCCTTGAAAAGCCACAAAAAGTATACTTATATCAAGAAGGAGTCACTCTTTCGCTCTCTGCTGCTTGAATCACTCTGCAGGACCCACAAGGAGCTGTGCTGAGTTAATATCGAGCTCAAAAGCAATTGAATTGTACAGATTATAGGTCACATTAAAGGTGGGAAAAGTTTTGATATTATTTATTGTGGTCTTATGTGTGTGTGTGTGTGTGTGTGTGTGTGTGTGTGTGTGTGTGTGTGTGTGTGCACACGTATACCTTAAGCAAGTATACATAAACCAGTATCTTTACAAACAGACTAATAATGCCCACTCATAAGCCATGTGAAGCATGTTCATTCAAATGAATAAACTACTCAGTAGTCATAATGTTGGCTTCAAGGGTTGCTTCATTCAACCTTACAACCATTAGATTGGGATATAACCACACACACAACACACACATACACATGCACGCACACACACACACACACACACACACACACACACACACACACACACACACACACACACACACACACACACACACATTCTTTGAATTTCATATCACTAATCATAACACATGACAAACCCAATAGTACACTTCTTCATGTCTTCAATGTTCCATATCTACTAAATGCATGAGTATCTTTTATACTATAATAGTTTCCTTTATTTCATATGAATGTTATCTAATTAACAAAAGTGTGTGTAATTGCTAATGCATGTTACTTAATATATGTTTATGTATATTACAGAATGACTTTTTTAAAAAATGTTTGTAATTTGTTGGACCTTTTCTCCCCAGGCCTCTGCTGAAAAGAAGTTTTTGGCTAAATCCAGCTGGGGAAACCTGGTAAACAAAAGCAAAGTAAAATAAAAATAAAATAGTTTTATTAGCTATCTTTATGTATTCTTATATTGAAAACACATCTACAGCATGACTTAAATTTTTGTGTTAACATTGTTTATGTTTTATTTGGATTGAAAACATAGGTTAAAATATTTGCCATTCATTTTACTGTTTAGTGAGGATTAAATGTAGCACCTACTTTATTTATGTTTTCTTGGTAGAAACAAAACTGGTTTTGTCATTGTTACCATTCTTTTCTTTGCAAACATGTTGAAAATATTTTTTGACTAACAAGCAACTTGTATTACAAGTGTTTTACTCACAAAAAAGATTATATATATATATATATATATATATATATATATATATATATATATATATATATATAAAAACACATATATAGAGAGTCATTGATGCACTTAGCTAGTGAAACATCCTCTGCTGAGAAATATAAACCATGAACATGTTGACCAGCTGTAGGTCCAGCAGAGAGCCTATAGTACAGTATTTGTAATAGATTTCTGCTTTGAGAGCTCTCTCTTTACCCCTGCCCTACCTATGTGGCTATCTACCATGAGATAATCTAATTAATAACTAAGGTGTTAGATGCAGAGGACTTAAATATTAAAGAGCTGTGCTACAAGGTGAGAAAGGCATTGGTCTTCTCTTTGTACACCAAATTTACAGGCTGACCATGGTCTAAGACTTCTTTCATAGAATCATGAAAGTCTATTAAGTTTGTTACATAATATCTCCCCGCCACAGATGATTTACACTGGCCTGCTCAATTTTTCTGTTTGCTCCAGCAAGAAATGGTTTATCATGATGCTATTGCTTGCTACATATTGTAGTGATGATTCATGTTTATTGTGTTTGTGTTAATTGTATGCTAAGATTAGTAGGTACAAGAGGAATCATCAAGCTTTCCTCCAAGGTAGGGTGAACGCATAGTGAAAATACAGAAGAAAGGGGAAATAGATGTCAAAGCAACCCCAGGGCTGGAGGAGGAGGGGTAGAAAAAAAACTTTTTTACATATTTCCACAAATTCCTGTTGTCCTGAAATCAATATGCTTAGAAATTATTTGCATGTGAAGTAAAGGGATTCATGTAGAAAAGTATGTGCTATTGTTTTAAAGCTCATATTTTTTGCGGTACCATAGCAAGTCTGACACAAGCCCCTAATGACATAAATTCATTTTATTTATTTATTTATGCATTTGTTACTGGTTGGTACATGTCAGTCTTATATCACAGGATGCACTAAAGCAATAAAAATGGAAAGCTACATCACTCAAATGCTACCAAAACTTTGGAAAAAGTTACCTGTTGAGTTAAAAAAATCAAGTTCTCTGGAAATGTTAAAATATCATTTAGATGTCTACTTAGCTGACAATAAAAACAGACATGATATTAGGGATTATTGATGGTCTAATGATTTTATGCAGCAGGATAAACTATTATACTATTAAACTATGAGCATCATTTCCCCTTCAGCAGCTATCTGTTTCTTTCTTTTTTTTACAATATGGATGTAAGATTTGGAGGTCTATATTTCTGTATCTATAGTTTAGTAGTTTAGCTCAGAAGATTATAGCTCTGAGCTATTAACAAGCTTCTTCCAGTAGGCATGGGTTTCATTCCTTCTATTTCCACTGGCAGTCTGTGGGATTCTGAGAAAGTCAATTAGCCATTCTGTGTTCTTGGGACAGTTATATCCAGTGGTCTTACCAGCTGACCAAATAAATAAGTAAAAATTTACTGCATGATCAGCTTTTTCCCTACTTAGTAGATTAGAATCACATATACTTCTATGAACATCCCTTTTCTTAGGAAGATTACTCTGCTTCTTGTGCCTCATTCTGTACTTGCTTAATGCCCCCTGCAAATATTGCAACAGACTATTTTATTAGGGTGGTTTTCATCTTGCTGAATCAATCTGGTATCCTGAATTACATGTCAGCAATGGTTATTGTAGATGATGTTCATTGTGTTTCACTGTTGCAGTCATTACACTTGGGTTATCCTGCTGGCAGGCGACCCAAAGTCGGCCCGCGTTTCAAAGTCTTGGTCCAGCGTCGGTTGCTGTCGCCTCTTCCCTGACGTCAGTGCGCCAGGGGTATAAAAGTTGCAACCAACGCCATTTTCTTCAGTCTTTCTTGCCGCGCGGTGCCCGAAGCAAAAGCAGTTCGCAAGTGCCGGTCAGCGGACTCTGGAGATTTTCAAAATTGAGTTTCAGAACCGAAGTCTTCAATAAAGCTAAGTACCCTATTGGGGAAACTTTGTCTTGCTTCAGACTGATGTCAGTAAAAGTTAATAATTGTATTTCTTGTGGGAAGCAAATACCTCATAAGGATTTTCACTCTTACTGCATTCCTTGCCTAGGCCCTGACCACAATGTTACTAGTTGTCGGTTTTGTGCTAGATTCAATAAACGCACTATTAAACGTCGGTTTGATTTTGCTTTACATTATTTTGGACGAAGACTTCTAGGCCAGTCGTCGATTCGCCGGTTCTCAGTGAGGCGCTTTTGCAGCCCCTGACACCCACTACCTCAGAGCCACAGGCCCTAACCGACAGCCACGTGGAGACAACGAGGCCTGTGGAAACTCAAGGTATTGGGCCTACGGAAACTATACCCTCAGATGGGTCTGGAGCCGCTGAGCAGGCACTGGCTTCTGAGGGTGTTTTCAGACCTTCACAGCTTACAATTAAGGCTACTACAGCAGCAAAGGCAAAGTCAAAAACACCATTAAAGACAAGGAAACAAGTGCAGCATTCTCCAGAACAGACATCCATGCCAAAGAAACAGATGCTTAAAATGGCCAAAGACCTTATTACTTTAATCAGGGGTTCCCATCCCCCTCTTGACAAAAGGCCTAGGCAAGACACTGATTATGATTCCTCTGATCAGGTTTCCATTTCCTCTGATTCTTCTTCTGATCAGCTCTATTCTCTCCCTCCCTATGAGGACTCTGATGCTGAAGAGTCCATTCCTTCAGCCTCACCACCTGAGGATTATTCTTTTGGGGAAACCCTGCACACCATGAGGGAGCATTTCCACTGGGAGAGCCAGGATTACTCAGAATCCAAGAAAAGGCTCAGAGATTTCCTTTTATTGCCTCAGCACAGGCCCCTGGCTATCTCTCCTGTGCTTGATATTGTAGATGATGTTTTTTCTGAATCCAGTCTGTCTCCAGATTCTTTATCCCCTGCTCCAGTAAAACCAGACAGATACTACAGGGTCCCTGACTCTCATAAATTTCTTTATAAAAACCCCGCTGCAGACCCAGAAACAATTTCTCAGGGTCCTAAAGGGGTTAAATCTTCCACTGCCAAAAATCCTGTCCCCTCAGATAGGGATTCCAGAGCTCTGGACAGATGGGGGAAAAAGCTTACACTTCTGCTACTTTAGCTGTTAGAGCTTTAAACTGTCAGTTTCACATGCTTAAATATCAACAGTATCTCATGTCATTGTTAAAGCAGAAAATGGTTACAAATACAGAAAGTCCTGACAGAAAAGAAATGCAGGAATTATTGCATGCAGTTGAACAAGTGGGAAAGCATACTCTGCAATGTGGTTTTGATTCATTAGAGGCTTCTTGTAGAGCCGCAGTTACAGGCTCAGCAATTCGCAGGCATGCTTGGTTAAAAGAACAAAGTTTACCTGACCATGTTAAAGTAAAATTATTGGATGCTCCACTACAGCATGATACTTTGTTTGGTGTTAAAGCAGAAGAGGTGTTAAAGAAAACGGAGGATAAAGCAAAGTCAATGCAAATGGTGAAAGAAAGCAAAGTCAACACAAACGGTGAAAGATTTCTTACAGGTTCAACCACCTAGATTTAGCAGAAACTGGCCTTCGAAAAACTGGTCCTTTCCAGTGTCAGACAGGCCACAAAGAGGCAGATACAGATGCCCAAGAGGCAGATCTTAGCCCCAAAGCTCCTACAGACCTAAACAATAGGGTGCTTCAGCCCCAAAAGGAGGAGAAGACAAATCACAACCTTATAGGAAACAGTCACAATGACGTCCCTCTGCAAATGCCAAGCTCTTAACAGTTGACAGCACCCCTAGAGGGAAAGCTTGCACTTTTCTCAAAAAATTGGCACTTGATCACCCAAGACCAATGGGTGCTGAATATAGTTTCTCAGGGATACAGGTTCCACTTTCACACGCTTCCAAAACCAAAAGGTATGGCAAACCTGCCACAAAACCAATGGGCAGAGGCACAAAAACAGATTGCTGCTCTTATGCATATGGGAGCTATTCAAAAAGTTCCACAACAAGAACAGGGGCAAGGGTTTTACTCAAGACTTTTCTTAGTACCCAGAAAAGACAGACCTGGAGACCAATACTGGACCTGTCAATCCTGAATACTTTCCTGGATGTCCCAAAATTCAAAATGTTAACACTTCAACAACTTCTGCCCATGCTGGACAAGGAGGCTTGGCTAGTTACTTTGGATCTCAAGGAGGCATACCTGCACGTCCCAATCAGACTATCGTATCCCTGCTTGGACGACTGCCTTAATCAAGCAGAGAGCAAGGACATTCTTCTAAAGCATCTGGTGTTTGTAAAAAGATTACTAACTTGCCTAGGGTACACAGTAAATGAAAAGAAATCAAAACTAGTGCCCTCTCAAGAGATAATATTCCTGGATGCAAATAACACTAAAAGAACTGGAAAGCCGCCGAGTAGAGTGCAATCACTAGTAAAACTTGTAACTTGTAACTAGTAACGAAAAGTGACACCGTCAACGTGCATAAACGCTTTTATTCAAAAAATCCACATGCGTTTTCGTCCCTTCATGCAGGACTTCATCAGATAAAATAACACAGAAATTTGTTCATTTTTATATATAACATTCAGGTTAATTAACCTATGAAATCCAATTAATTAAGTTTGAATGAACCAATCCATCTACTTTCTCTTCCTCATTAATATTTATTTATTCTGTTTATTAAGCCCCTTTTAAAAAACATGAGTTAATGAATTGATATATTGTATAATATTGAACAACTTCCACATTTCATTTTAATATATATTAAAAATATGTTCCTATAATAAATGAATAAATGTTTAAACAATATTAACCTAATGCATACTAATATATAGAAATATGTGTGTAAAAACTCCCTCTAGTGTCCGAAACCTGTAATACCTAATAATAAAAATACACCTTACAAATGAACTTTCCTTTCTTAAATATGTAAATATAAATACTTAAATATATAAATATATAAATATAAATATAAATATAAAAAAATTTTATATATCAATATAAACCTCATGAATGTGTTAAAATCTGTATGTAATTAAATATAGAATTAAATCTAAAGATAAAATTGTACAATCAAATATATCACTTTGTTGAAAAATACAACCCAGGAAGATGATGTAACTCAAATTTTATTGGCCTTCAACTTTAAAATAGGTCCAATAGATATATTTTCATTCAATCCAGGCTTCTTACAAGCATCAAGATAAACTTGCCACCACAATTCTCTATTTTCCAGTATTTCCTCCCATAAACCTCCCCTAACGTCCTGTTTTACCTGTTCTAATATAAAGAATAAGAATTTTCCTCCTATACAACTTTTAAAGTGCCTATATAGTGCATTTGTTTCCTTGGCTTTACCAATATCGTACATATGTTCATATATACGCCTTTTGAATACCCTTTCTGTCTTCCCAATATAAAAAGATTGACAATTTTGACAAACTGCTAGGTAAACTACTCCCTGTGTATTACAATTAAATCTATCTTTACTTTTTATCATTCTTTTCCTACTTTCAATAAAAATTTCATCTTTATTCATGATGTAAGGACACTGTGCGCATCTCCCACACTTAAAAGTTCCAACCTTTCTATTTTCTGCCCTTTTTCTATACTTTCCATATCCTTCTATTTTCTTTCTTATATTGGGTGGGTTTATAAAAGTCACTTGAGGTATTATATTTTTAATTTCTTCCATGTCCGTAAAGGCAGAAAATCTTTCCCATTCTCTCTTAAATATATATTTAACATCTTTACCTAAGGTATTAAATTCTGTAATTAACCTTTTTACATTCTTATTCTCATCTAAATTTTCATTTTTCCTATCAAAACCCTTTTTCTTCACTTCCATTATTCCTTTTATTGGTTGAAATTTATCTCTTCTACCAATCTCAACTTCTCTTCTTATTTCTCTTACAAATTCCAACGGGTAACCTCTGTCTACAAACATTGTTTCTAATTTATTACATTCTATATAAAAATCTCCTTCATCACTTGTCATCCTCGAGCCTCTCACAAACTGGCCTTTCACAATATTTTTCTTACAATGGGTAGGGTGAAAACTATCGTAATGCAAGTAAGAATTACAATATGTATCTTTTCTAAATACCTTGGTTTCTAATTTCTTATCTTTCTTGTACACTTCAATATCCAAATAATTAATAACAACTGCATTCATAGCATAAGTAAACTTTAAATAATTTGTAGTTGAATTTATATAAGAAATGAATTCCTTAAATTTTTCTTCCCCCCCTATCCAAAATATCACTATATCATCCAGAAATCTGTGATAAAGTGACCAATATTGTCTAAAGGTATAATTCACTATAAATTTCTCTTCCCATTTAGCAAGCACTATATTGGCGAAAGTGGGGGCACAGGCTGCCCCCATGGAGACCCCTGATGTTTGTTGAAAATATTCTCCATTGAACATTAAATAATTATACTTTAATATAGTGTCCATTAATGTCACAATGGTCACTTTTTCTTCTTGTGACAATTTTTCATCCGCATAAATACTCTCTTCAAAAAATTCCATACCTTCCCTATGGGGTATACTAGAAAAGAGGTCTATAACATCTATTGTAATAAAAATTATTTCATCTTTATATGTATTAGGCGTAAGTTCCCTTAAAAAATCCCACGAGTCTTTTAAAATAATGTCATTATTCATCCATATGTGTTTAGCTTTATTATCCACATATTTGGCTAAAGGCATTATTTTTGCCCCTTCTGCCATAACTATAGGCCTTAAAGGGGGATCAGTCTGATTCTTATGAATCTTGGGTATACCAAACATTGTTGCTACCCTTGGCTTCTTTACTTCTAAATATTTATAAATTTTGATGTCTATAACCTTATCCATTAACAAATTTTCCAATACCAGGTCAATTCTCCTATATGCTACTGCCAACTCATTTTTTGACACTATTGAATATTTTCCTCCATCTAAAAGTATTGAATTCATTTTAGTTTCATAAATAGTTCTATCCATAATGACAATCCCTCCCCCCTTATCTGGTTTCATCACTCTTACTTCAGGATTTTCCATTATTTCTTTCAAAACTTCGAACTCACCATTCTTAAAATTAGTTCTGTATTTATTCTTATAATTGTCTTTCTTTTCAAGTTTCCTAATTTCTCTTTCCAATACATTTTCAAAATTTTTATTTGTGGTGCTAAAGGTGGATTGAATGTCGAACTCCTAGTTAATTCAGTAATTCCTTTATTATTTCTTTCTAACCCCATTTTAGAGGCCAAAACAGTTAAATTTAATTTCCTAGTAAATAACTTAATGTCTAAAATTGTACCAGTTACATCTCCTTTTTTCACTGGGTTGTATTTCAATCCCTTGCTGAAAAGACCAAAATGTTCTGTCCTTAGACTAATATTACTAAAATTATAAATAGTGAAACCATTGTAAATACTCTTGGTTTCACTCTCAAACCTAATGCCCTCTTCTATTTCTAAACTATCAGTGGGAACCAGGGTACCAACTAAAATTGTCTCCCCCTCCCCCTTCTCCCCCCCCGTCAATTGAAAATTTCTTTCATTATTGTAGGATAAATATTGTGCTTGACCTACTTCTTGCAAAGGTGGGAATTCTGTATCATAATCTTGTTCTACATTCCCTGTTTCCACATTTTCATTATTATAAAACCTTCTTTTACCATAATTAAAATTCCTAAAATTAACCTTAACATTAAATGGTGCAGGTTTCGGATAACTAGTATTGTTTGCATATTCTTTTATGTCCCTATTTAACTTTCCCATTTTACGTTGTATTGTATCTTCACATTTCAAATCAATATCATTTCTTAGTTGAAAATATATCTCTCTTTCTTGTTTAATACCAAATATAAGGTCCTTTTTAATATTAATATCCAGTTTATTAATTTCTTGTTCAAGTGAAATTTGCTTCCTTTCATTTTCTTCAATAATAAGCTGGACTATCTCTAAACCACATTTGTTAAAGGTTTTAAGTAGACTTTCATGAAACACGGACCCTATTTGCACATTATTTGGGTATTTGTATACCCTAAGTCCTTTGGGGACTATTTCTTTAAGCAAACATTCATTTAAATATGCATTTTCAATTCTTAAAGTTCTAAAATTCAACATCAACTTATGTAATTTATCTAACTTCACTGTATATGAATTACCATCATTAAATACTTCATTGACAGTGTCACTATCAGTTTTAAATAAATATTCCTTCCTTAACCACTCATTAGTGGTTTTTGAGTTTGGAAAAACAGTACCTTTAGGTTCTAGTCGAGTTTTAGGTCTAGCCCCTTTGTCCATAGAACCATTATGAATACATTCTTGTATTCCTGTATCGCCATTTAAAATCCTTGGTGTTCTCATGGGGTTAAAATTAGTTAATTCCATCTCTTCAGGGTCGCCGGCATCATGGTTATCGCCGATAAGCTCCCTCTTCCTCTTAACGGCGTGTCCGTTAGTCCCTTCATGAAATAAAACATCCGAGTGCAAAGCTGTTTGTGCAGGAAGCAAACTGTGGCAAAGGAGCGTGAGCAAATCGATCAGTTCAGTCAACTGACCAATGAGTTTGCATGTTTGCCCCATCTCTTCCTGTCCTTCCGAACCCATACCAGGAAGTCTAGTGAAATGCAATGCTGCTCGATCACTCAATGACCAAAACCAATAACCTTGTGTGGCTGTCCAGAATATAAAACAAATAACACTAAAAGAACTGGAAAGCCGCTGAGTAGAGTGCAATCACTAGTAAAACTTGTAACTTGTAACTAGTAACGAAAAGTGACACCGTCAACGTGCATAAACGCTTTTATTCAAAAAATCCACATGCATTTTCGTCCCTTAAAATTTCTGTGTTATTTTATCTGATGAAGTCCTGCATGAAGGGACGAAAACGCATGTGGATTTTTTGAATAAAAGCGTTTATGCACGGTGTCACTTTTCGTTACTAGTTACAAGTTACAAGTTTTACTAGTGATTGCACTCTACTCGGCGGCTTTCCAGTTCTTTTAGTGTTATTTGTTTTATATTCTGGACAGCCACACAAGGTTATTCCTGGATGCAAGCTTAAATACAACTGCCCAGATGGCTTATCTCATGCCAGACAAATAAAGGCAACTGACTCATTACTTTCAAATGATGGCAACAAAGACCCAGCTTCCTGCAAGAAAAATTCTGCAGGCCCTGGGTTTCATGGCATCCTGCATTCTACTAATTCCATATGCAAAACTGCATATGACGAAACAGCAATGGTATCTAAAAAGTGTTTGGACTCAGCATTGTCACAGCCTGGAGACAATCATAACTTTGAATCCCTGCCTACAACAGTAGTTTCGATGGTGGTACCAGGCCTGTCACCACAACAAGGGACAGCCTTTCACCTTACCTACAGCCAGGCAGACAATAACAATGGATGCATCGGATTATGCCTGGGGAGCACATAATGCAGGAAAATGTTTTCAGGGCACGTGGCCCAAGGAGCAAATGCATCTTCACATCAATCAAAAAGAGATGCTAGCTGTACAGAATGCCCTGACTGCCTTCAAGAACCTAATACATCCAGGACAACTACTAATAAAGATGGACAATACCACAGTTATGTGGTACATAAACAAGCAAGGGGGCACACATTTCTACCCCCTATGCAGACAAGCCATGACTTTGTGGAACACAGCACTGACCTACCAGGTACATCTGCAAGCACAATTCCTGCCAGGAACAAAAAATACACTGGCAGACGAACTAAGCAGAAATCTCATGGATCCTCACGAATGGAAGCTAAACCCACAAGTGTTCAACATGATAACAAGGAAATGGGGACGCCCAGACATAGATCTTTTTGCCTCCCCTCACAATTACCAAATACAGAAATTTTGCACAAGGGCTTATCACTCTCAAGCATGGAAAGTGGATGCTCTATCATTCAGCTGAAAAGGCCTAACAGTCTATGCCTTCCCTCCAATGCCTCTTCTCACCAAGGTGCTTCTAAAAGTCAGACAAGAGAGGCCAAAAATGATACTGATTGCACCAGACTGGCCACGCCAGCACTGGTACCCAATCCTAAAAACTTTGTCCCAGGGACCACCTTGGCCTCTACCTCAAATCACTCATCTTCTGACACAGCAAAACAATCAGATTCTGCACAGTCAACTCAGAACCTTAAACCTGGCAGCATGGCAGATAATGTAGCCACTCAGACTGCGCCTCTCTCTAAAGTTGTTATGGATGTAATTTTGGAAGCCAGGAGGCCCAGCACTAGGAAAACTTATGCAGAAAAATGGAAGAGATTCTGTGCTTGGAACCAGGCACAAGGGCTTGAACCACTGGTCCCTAATATACCTCAGATTTTGCAATACCTGACTGAGATGTTGGGCAAAGGCCTATCCTTTTCATGTATTAAAATCCATGCCTCTGCCATTTCAGCTCATTACAATACGGATCCTTCTATTTTTTCATATCCTCTACTAAGACAGTACCTCAGAGGGGCAAAGAATATAAGACCCCCTAGAAGAGCACCAGTACCTACTTGGGACCTCAATTTTGTTTTAGAAAAACTAACACTGCCTCCATTTGAACCAGCCAGCACAGCTGATCTAAAATTCTTGTCATGGAAAACTGCTTTGCTTCTAGCAATAACTTCAGCAAGAAGAGTCTCAGAGTTACAGGCACTGATGGCCGTAGAACCTTTCCTCATTTTTCATCAGGACAGGGTTTCTCTTAGGACAAACCCAACATTCATGCCAAAAGTGGTCTCCAATGTGGCCTTAAACCAAACCATTCATTTACCTACTTTCTACCCAAATCCCCAGAATAAAGGGGAAAGACTTCTGCACACTTTGGATATACACAGGCAGCTATGATTTTACTTGGACAAAACAAAAGCTTTCAGAAAAACTGAGCAACTGTTTGTAGCTTATGCTGCAGGATCACAAGGAAAGCCTATTACAAAGCAGACAATCTCTAAATGGATAGGACACTGCATCCGCTTCTGTTATGCACAACATGGCAAATCTGTGCCTAAGGGAATTAGGCCTCATTCTACCAGAGCAGCAGCCACTTCAGCAGCTTTCCTCAGAGGGGTACCAACCAAAGACATATTAGAAGCTGCAACCTAGAGCTCAGTGCAAACTTTCACCAAGCACTACCACTTACCTCTCTACTCCAAATCAAGCGCAGGCTTTGCCACTGCAGTTCTGCAGGGCTTGTTAGCCTAGCCAAATCCACTCTAGACCTAGCCACCCAACCTCAGCTTTGGGATTCTATCCAAGTATAATGACTGCAACAGTGAAACATGATGAACATAGTACAGTTGTGTACCTACCATAAATGTAGATGTTCGAGTGTATTCACTGTTGCAGTCCAGGTTACCCACCCACCATCCCCCTCTTTGCTGGGACTATTCTGTACTTCTCAACTCTATACAACCTATGTGGTGTATTTGCTTGTAGATGAAGTAAATGTTTATAGTAACATATGCATTGTTTTTTGGCATATTTTTATCTTTTCAGCCTTCCTATCTGGGGGCACCTGACATCTGGGGCAAGAAAAACTGAAGAAAATGGCATCGGTTGCAACTTTTATACCCCTGGTGCACTGACTTGAGGGAAGAGGTGACAGCAACCAACGACCAAGACTTTGGAACTCGGGCCGACTGCGGGTCACCTGCCAGCAGGATAACCCAAGTGTAATGACTGCAACAGTGAATACACTCGAACATCTACATTTATGGTAGGTACACAACTGTACTTTATCAACTCCCCTTTTGGAATGTACCTCACAAGACATCTGCAGCAGCTGGAAAGGCCACAGAAGTACCTCACAAAGAGGATTACTGGCCTCAAGCAAATGCCCTACACTGACCGCCTCAAAAAACTCCAGCTTTACTCCATAGTATATCGCCTACTCCGAGGTGATCTCTGCCTAACATATAAAGCTATGTCAAACCCAGAGCTGTTGGACATGCTACATCTAAAGAAATCCCAATCCCTCCAAGCTACACACTCTAGGGACATAAACCTTGTCACCACAATAAAAAGGACATGCTGGAGGGATAGATTCCTGTCTCAGAGACTTCCTATACTCTGGAACAAGCTACCCATCTATGTCAAGCAAAGTTCTTCATTAGCACTCTTCAAGAAAGATCTTGATGAGTGGATGGGAAATAGGAAATACACCCTGGGGATCACTTATGTGTCTCTGCTGGACAGTGGCACAGGAAAATAACTTTCTTGGGTGGTGTAAGCTATGGTACCTTGCTGGCTAGGCTTATGTAGGCCCTTGGGCCGATAGCCTAGTACCTGCCTATGAACCTTTGAACCTATGTATTATTGCAGCACCCAGTTTTAGTGAAACTGTAAAAATTAGAACCGAAAGCAATTTGAGGGCAAACCCCCTGCACGCCCATACAAAGGGGCTTAAGTACCTCCTTTATTAACACAACATTTTATGAGGTCACAAAATCCTCTGGGAAGAGTTCTAAAAGTTTCCAAGAATCTGGACCGCACTCAAATGAATCTCAGTAAAATGTCTAGTGACTGTCAACAACTTGTGCAATTTGCTTGTTGGTTGTGGTATAGTATTTATGCAAATAATCCTTCTCCAAATCTCCCAGCAATAAGTTCAACTAAATAAATTAAGACATTACACACAATCAGATCCTTATAAAGGGGAAGTTCTGTGCCGCTATCATCCCTCCAGTGTGCAACCAAAGAGTTTCCTAAGAGTAGAGCCAGATTTTTTGCACTTTTTTCCTTTAATAGAACAGATGTTTACTATTTACCACATTTTATTTTTATATACTGTGCAATTCTCAAGTGTGATGTGTTTATTTTAACACTGATTTCTGACCTATCCAGGTTAAAATTATATGTTTATATAATACTAATAAACCGGCCTCATGTTATATAATCAGTGCTTGCATTTAACATTCAGTAATTTGCCTAGGCTTGTAAATTCAAATATCGAACTTGACTATTCTATCCAGTCTTAATTTAAACTGCTCTTTAAACAAAAACAGTTAAACATACATGTTAACTATTTACAATATAATTTTAGAACAGGAATTAACTATTTCCCATTTGTTTTATTTTCACTTTACAAATCTAAACAATTAGTGAATGACTTTACACCTTATATTGCAGTCTGCTTTATTAAACAGATACACATCTTAGGTATTTTGCTCCATGTTAATGTCCTTCTAAAACCCAGTTTCCATTATAGAATCCCACATAGCCTTTTTTTCACTACGGAGTTCTGTTTTCTATTTCCAGTAGTTCTCACCTCCATGTTTGGAATCTCTCTAGTCATCTTTTTCACCTCTCTTATTGATGGCTTGTCTTTCATTTTTCATTTCTGCTTATAGCTTTCTTAGTCACTATCAACACTAAATACAGCAATGGTTTTACCTTTTTAGTACATGTTATTTTATAGCAACTCAGTAAAAACATCACTTAACTAAGGTTAAATTATCTTCCAGATATAAGGCTTAGCATATTATTGAAGTCATTTTTGTACTGAAGCAGCTCCATACATTTCCAAAATATATGCTCCTAATACCGTCTTTCTGAATCGTCACATCTCCAACATATGTCTCTTGTCTGTGGGAATATTTCTTTTCAAGTCTCATAGGTATATAGAAATATTTGTGCAAACTTTTAAATGCAGAAATTCTAAATTTTCTCAGTTTAGTTGTTCATTTAGGGTTAAATCATATTTCACTGCACTGATCCTCTGTAATATATTTAATCATTCTCTTCGTGCTATTTTACCTTTATACTATATTGTCTTCTCAAATGTAATATTGCCTTACATGCTCTACTTTTTCTGATATTTCTGATCAGGCTTCAGTTATAAAATCTGTATAATTAAAAAAAAATACTATCTGATCTCTCCATATTATCCTTGAACTCCAACATTAGGCTTGTATATGCTAGCTGATCAGAGTTCAGTAACTCAAATGTTTGTCTAACTTCATCCCAATTTATTACTTTATCTCCTTTAGTCATCTGTTCTCAAAATCTTGGTTCTTTGTTCTTTCTTTTCCAAATGCTCATTATATTTCCTATATTATTACTATATAAAAAATCCCCAGTCTGTGAAAGTTGATGCAAAAATGTAAAAATAAAGCAGTTAAAAGAAAACAAAAACAGCAAACTGGAGGATGAGGCTGTAACAAAAGACGAGCTGCACCACTAGTGCGTGAACACACTTTAATCAATGCTTTCACCCATAGACTTTCTGATGAAGTCTATGGATGAAAGCATTGATTAAAGTGTTTAAACTCTAGTGGCGCAATCCGTCTTTTGTTACAGCCTCATCCTCCAGTTTGCTGTTTTATTTGTTGTTTTTACTGGTGGAACTTGGTGTTTTATAAAAAAAAATATAAAACGTCAGAGCCTTCTAAAAATATGAGTTTAGTGTTTTTGTCTTTATTCACTTCAGACTTCTTTATACTATCTTTATACTATATACTGTGTTACTATATATAGTATAAACTATTTGTGGTGCTCTCTTTTTCCAATGTCTAAATTCCTTTAACATAAAGATGTGCCTAATAATGCTAATTTTATATTCCTTTCCTAGATTTTCCAAAATGCTCATGTGTGATTTTACCATTACCTCATCAAGCACTATGCTGACCATGTTCTTCCACATGGGCAAATATTCCATACCCTGAATCAAACATATTAATGTAAATTGCATTCCTTATAATATGCTTCCAAATCTGGAAGTTCCAAGCCATGCTGTTCTTTTGACAGTATTAGTTTTTCCCATTTTACTTTTTTGTTTTTTTACAAAACTACTTAATTTCCTTTTTCATATTATTCCATCTTTAATCTCTTGTTTAATACATACAAGCTTGACCTACATAAAGGACCAGCAGGACCAAAAGCATCTTAATCATTTGTATGTCATTGCCAGTGTGCCAGTGTTCACAATTAAAAGTTTCCATAGCCTTATCTTAACATCTTTTGAGTAATTTTTTCGCAACATTTTTAGATGCTTGCTCAACATCCTATTTCATCCAAATGTCCAATTATCTCATCTTGTTGTAACCTCTCAAAAAGGGAAAGTTCTGTACCAAATCATGTGTTGGGGTAATAATTAATTATTACAGCCTTTGCTTTGCCTCATTTACATTATATCCTATATTAAATATTTTAGCTTATCAAATATAATTATTATATCATGTACCAGATTGATAACATGTAATGTGACGCAGTCCACAATAAGGGCTATTGTCTCATTAACATTTCCCTAGTTATATCCACTTATGTTTGATTGCCTTATATCTCTTTTTAATGGATCTTAATACTAAGGCAAGAGCAATGGTTAAAGATCATTTTGTAAGGTTAGATGCTTTAGACAGTTCAGCACCACTCTTTACATAAGCTTGAGCTCCTCTGTAGATATTAAATATTAGCATTATCCATATTTGTGGAAACCCTAATGCCTCAAAATATCTCTTCATAAATTCCAGCTCACTCTATCCAGTACTTTTTCAGCATTCAGACCAATCAACATTAATATATTATTATTGTCCAGTGCAACCTTTTGCATCATAAGGGTTATTTTAATGTTGTCAAATGTCTGCCTAGCTGCTATAAATCCTTACTGATCTGGCACTGTTATTATTGGCAATATCTTTGCCATTATTTTTGTGGAAATTATCATAACCACTACATAGCCATGATTAAGAACTGAAATGGGTCTGTATGACCCTGGATTAAGAGGAACCTTCCCTTCCTTTGGCATAACTATCACTGCTGCCTCTTTCCAAGCCAGGAACATGCCCTCACCCCAAAAAGCATTAGTTAAAATGTATTAGCATGACTTTTACCATTTCCTGCTTCTTCTCTTTGTAAATTGTTATCATCTCATCACTACCGTGGGTTTTCCATTATTCTGGTTTCTCATTACTTCTTTAATTTCTGTTTTCTTTATTTTTGATGTTATTAGCCCTCTTTATACTTCTGTTAACTGAGTGAGTTGTAATTGCCTCAGATATTTTACCATTTCCTGTCTGTTGCTCGCAATCTCTACACCTTGTTGTCTATATAATGTAATTTAATAATTTATCATTACAGTCATCATTTTTCCTGGTACCATTCTTATCATTCCTGATTTTTATTTTATTTTATTTTTTACCTTTTGTTACCTCAGACATTAAGACAATAGTTTGGTTGCTCTGGGGGTAATTGTCGAAAGGTAGTTATTTTAAAACCATTGCTCTGTGTTCATTCATATTTTATAAGTACTCTTGCAAAGACATGCTAGCTTCACTCATTTGATCTTCAGCCAGTTACATTCTACTTATTATTTTGCATATCTGTAAATCCCTTAATCTTTTAAGCTGTCTAGATATGACTGTGACTTTTATCCTGTATATCATTTGCTTTAATTGTGACCACATTTTTTATGAACAAATATTCCAATTCTTTGCAAACATTACACTGCTTAGGTTCAAAGTGAACAACAGTTCAGTTAAAGTTTGATCTCTGAATCATTAAATGTCTTCCTTTTCAGAAGAAATACCGGAACTGTTAATGTTTATCACACTAGACCTTTAATTGCTTAATAAACGTAATTTGTATGGGTGCATGGTCTGAATTTATCACTGGATATGGTTTCTTATTTTGGACCATGTTACATCCATCTTTCACTATGCACCATCTAACTTATCTTACCAAAGAATCATATTTCACTGAAAGTGAATATGTTCTATGCCATTCTGCCTTTCATTATAACAGTAAGCACAAATACATAAAACATGTTTAAGTATCTGTCTTTCGCCAGTATTCCATATCACTGGCCTCCAGAGACATCCCCCGGGATTCATGAACCTTGCGCCAGGCGCCAGCATAGCGTCGGCGTTATAACGCCAAATATGGCTGCTTAGCGATTCAGGTATGAATGAATTCCACGTGCACTACCGGCGTGCGCCGGACGGTCCCCGCCTCGGTAGGAATGCAAAACACACTGTGTGCGGTATTGCACCCAAAA